>NC_134469.1:65470293-65502793 GCF_964194025.1 Convolutriloba macropyga | reverse complement strand
GCTCCAGCTGAGAATTATTCGGGGTTTATAATCGATCAAAACGGATTTAAATCGATTTTATACTTTGTTTCAAGATTTTTTTCTGTGAGATAAGGAGCAATCCATTTTATTTCAAGATAGGCCAATTATTCAATGAAAATGCCGTAAAATTGATTACATATTTAGCGTTGAATTTAGCGTTGTTCTTACATAAACTCATCGCATTCAACGCCAATCTTACATATTTTGCGTTGACATTTGGCGTAGATCTTACATATTTAGCGTTGAGTTTTGGAGTAGATCTTACATATTTAGCGTTGACTTTCAGCGTAGATCTCACATATTTTGCGTTGAATTTAGCGTAGATCTTACATAAAGTCAACGCAATCAAAATCGATCTTACATACTTTGCATTGAATTTTGGCGTAGATCTTTTATATTTAGCGGTGACTTTTAGCGTAGATCTTATATATTTTGCGTTGATTTTAGCGTAGATCTTACATAAATTCAACGCAATCAACTCCAATCTTACATACTTTGCGTTGACATTTGGCGTAGGTCTTACATATTAAGCGTTGAGTTTTGGAGTAGATCTTACATATTTAGCGTTGACTTTCAGCGAAGATCTCAAATATTTTGCGTTGAATTTAGCGTAGATCTTACATAAATTCAACGCAATCAAAACCGATCTCACATACTTTGCATTGAATTTTGGCGTAGATATTTTATATTTAGCGCTGACTTTTAGCGTAGATCTTACATATTTTGCGTTGATTTTAGCGTAGATCTTACATAAATTCAACGCAATCAACTCCAATCTTACATATTTTGCGTTGACATTTGGCTTAGATCTTACATATTTAGCGTTGAATTTTAGCGTAGATCTTACATAATTAGCGTTGAATTTAGCGTAGATCTTACGTAAATTCAACGCATTCAACGCCAATCTTTCATATTTAGCGTTGATTTTTTAGCGTAGATCTTACATATTTAGCGTTGAATTTAGCGTAGATCTTACATAAATTCAAGGCATTCAACGCCAATCTTACATAATTTTGCGTTTTTTAGCGTTGACACATCGGCCCGGGCAATGCCGTACGGCACCTTATCTCAAACCCATCTAGAACCCCATCTAAAATTCTACTTAATCTGAAAACGAAGACAGGTGGTAAAATAATAAATATATAAAAAAAACAATAACACAAAAAAACCATAAACAAATATTAACAAGTACTTTCAATACAGAGGTTTAAATCAGTTGTAAAGCATTTTCATTGAATAATTGGCCTATCTTAAAACAAAATCAATTGCTCGTTTTCTCACAAAAAAAAATCTTGAAACAAAGTATAAAATCGATTTAAATCCATTTTAATCGATTATAAAATACCGAATAATTCTCAGCTGGAGCTTGAATTTTAGTCAATCAGTGTTCAAAAAATTTTGCCCATTGTGCAATTAGCTTAAGAAAAGCAAGAAATTAAAGTGCAAAAATAAAACGTTAAAGATAGCATTACGATATCAGTTTTGGAACGAGAAATTTGAAGGTAATTTATATTTTAAATCATCTATATTACAACGAATAAAACCATGATATTTAAAAAAGGTTGTTTTAAGTTCACGACGATTATCCTTTGAACGGGTTTCCTTTGGAAATTTGCTGATTTTGCTATTATCAACGTAAGTATATTCGCTTGCGAATTTCTATAAATTGTAATTTACTCATTGTGAATTTTGACGTTGATCTTACATATTTAGCGTTGAATATTAGCGTAGATCTTACTTATTTAGCGTTGAATTTAGCGTAGTTCTTACATAAATTCATCGCACTCAACGTCAATTTTACATATTTTGTGTTGAAATTTGGCGTAGATCTTACATATTTAGCGTTGAATTTTGGCGTAGACCGTACATATTTAGCGTTGATTTTCAGCGTAGATCTTACATATTTTGCGTTGAATTTAGCGTAGATCTTACATAAATTCAACGCAATCAACGCCGATCTTACATATTTTGCATTGAATTTGGGCGTAGATCTTTTATGTTTAGCGTTGAATTTTAGCGTAGATCTTACATATTTAGCTTTCAAATTAGCGTAGATCTCACATAAAATTGACGCATTCAACGCCGATCTTTCATACTTTGCGTTCAATTTTGGCGTAGATCTTACAAATTTAGCGTTGACTTTTAGCGTAGATCTTACATAAATTCAACGCAATCAACGCCGATCTTTCATATATTGCGTGGACTTTTGGCGTAGATCTTACATATTTAGCGTTGAATTTTAGCGTAGATCTTACATATTAGCTTTGAAATTAGCGTAGATCTTACATAAAATCGACGCATTCAACGCCGATCTTTCATACTTTGCGTTGAATTTTGGCGTAGATCTTACAAATTTAGCGTTGAATTTTAGCGTAGATCTTACATAAATTCAACGCATTCAACGCCGATCTTTCATATTTTGCGTGGACTTTTGGCGTAGATCTTACATATTTAGCGTTGAATTATAGCGTAGATCTTACATATTTAGCTTTGAAATTAGCGTAGATCTTACATAAAATCGACAAATTCAACGCCGATCTTTCATACTTTGCGTTGAAATTTGGCGTAGATCTTACAAATTTAGCGTTGACTTTTAGCGTAGATCTTACAGAAATTCAACGCAATCAACGCCGATCTTTCATATATTGTGTTGAAATTTGGCGTAGATCTTACAAATTTAGCGTTGACTTTTAGCGTAGATCTTACATAAATTCAACGCAATCAACGCCAATCTTTCATATATTGCGTGGACTTTTCGCGTAGATCTTACATGTTTAGCTTTGAATATTAGCGTAGATCTTACATATTAGCTTTGAAATTAGCGTAGATCTTACATAAAATCGACGCATTCAACGCCGATCTTTCATACTTTGCGTTAAATTTTGGCGTAGATCTTACAAATTTAGCGTTGACTTTTAGCGTAGATCTTACATAAATTCATCGCACTCAACGCCAATTTTACATATTTTGCGTTGACATTTGGCGTAGATCTTACATATTTAGCGTTGAATTTTGGCGTAGATCGTACATATTTAGCGTTGATTTTCAGCGTAGATCTTACATATTTTGCGTTGAATTTAGCGTAGATCTTACATAAATTCAACGCAATCAACGCCGATCTTACATATTTTGCATAGAATTTTGGCGTAGATCTTTTATATTTAGCGTTGAATTTTGGCGTAGATCTTACAAATTTAGCTTTGACTTTTAGCGTAGATCTTACATAAATTCAACGCATTCAACGCCGATCTTTCAAATTTTGCGTGGACTTTTGGCGTAGATCTTACATATTTAGCGTTGAATTATAGCGTAGATCTTACATATTTAGCTTTGAAATTAGCGTAGATCTTACATAAAATCGACGCATTCAACGCCGATCTTTCATACTTTGCGTTGAATTTTGGCGTAGATCTTACAAATTTAGCGTTGACTTTTAGCGTAGATCTTACATAAATTCAACGCAATCAACGCCGATCTTTCATATATTGCGTGGACTTTTGGCGTAGATCTTACATATTTAGCGTTGAATTTTAGCGTAGATCTTACATATTAGCTTTGAAATTAGCGTAGATCTTACATAAAATCGACGCATTCAACGCCGATCTTTCAAATTTTGCGTGGACTTTTGGCGTAGATCTTACATATTTAGCGTTGAATTATAGCGTAGATCTTACATATTTAGCTTTGAAATTAGCGTAGATCTTACATAAAATCGACGCATTCAACGTCGATCTTTCATACTTTGCGTTGAATTTTGGCGTAGATCTTTTATATTTAGCGTTGAATTTTGGCGTAGATCTTACAAATTTAGCTTTGACTTTTAGCGTAGATCTTACATAAATTCAACGCATTCAACACCGATCTTTCAAATTTTGCGTGGATTTTGGCGTAGATCTTACATATTTAGCGTTGAATTATAGCGTAGATCTTACATATTTAGCTTTGAAATTAGCGTAGATCTTACATAAATTCGACGCATTCAACGCCGATCTTTCATACTTTGCGTTGAATTTTGGCGTAGATCTTACAAATTTAGCGTTGACTTTTAGCGTAGATCTTACATAAATTCAACGCAATCAACGCCGATCTTTCATATATTGCGTGGACTTTTGGCGTAGATCTTACCTATTTAGCGTTGAATTTTAGCGTAGATCTTACATATTAGCTTTGAAATTAGCGTAGATCTTACATAAAATCGACGCATTCAACGCCAATCTTTCATACTTTGCGTTGAATTTTGGCGTAGATCTTACAAATTTAGCGTTGACTTTTAGCGTAGATCTTACATCAGTTCAACGCATTCAACGCCGATCTTTCATATTTTGCGTGGACTTTTGGCGTAGATCTTACATATTTAGCGTTGAATTTTAGCGTAGATCTTACATATTTAGCTTTGAAATTAGCGTTGATCTTACATAAAATCGACGCATTCAACGCCGATCTTTCATACTTTGCGTTGAATTTTGGCGTAGATTTTACAAATTTAGCGTTGACTTTTAGCGCAGATCTTACATAAATTCATCGCACTCAACGTCAATTTTACATATTTTGCGTTGACATTTGGCGTAGATCTTACATATTTTGCGTTGAATTCTGGCGTAGATCTTACATATTTAGCGTTGATTTTCAGCGTAGATCTTACATATTTTGCGTTGAATTTAGAGTAGATCTTACATAAATTCAACGCAATCAACGCCGATCTTACATATTTTGCATTGAATTTTGGCGTAGATCTTTTATTTTTAGCGTTGAATTTTAGCGTAGATCTTACATATTTAGCTTTGAAATTAGCGTAGATCTTACATAAAATCGACGCATTCAACGCCGATCTTTCATACTTTGCGTTGAATTTTGGCGTAGATCTTACTAATTTAGCGTTGACTTTTAGCGTAGATCTTACATAAATTCAACGCAATCAACGCCGATCTTTCATATATTGCGTGGACTTTTGGCGTAGATCTTACATATTTAGCGTTGAATTTTAGCGTAGATCTTACATATTAGCATTGAAATTAGCGTAGATCTTACATAAAATCGACGCATTCAACGCCGATCTTTCATACTTTGCGTTGATTTTTGGCGTAGATCCTACAAATTTAGCGTTGACTTTTAGGGTAGATCTTACATAAATTCAACGCATTCAACGCCGATCTTTCATATTTTGCGTGGACTTTTGGCATAGATCTTACATATTTAGCGTTGAATTTTAGCGCAGATCTTACATATTTAGCTTTGAAATTAGCGTATAATCTTACATAAAATCGACGCATTCGACGCCGATCTTTCATACTTTGCGTTGAATTTTGGCGTAGATCTTACAAATTTAGCGTTGACTTTTAGCGTAGATCTTACATAAATTCAACGCAATCAACGCCGACCTTATATACTTTGCTTTGAATTTTGGCGTAGATCTTACATATTTAGCGCTGACTTTTAGCGTAGATCATACATATATTGCGTTGATTTTAGCGTAGATCTTACATCAGTTCAACGCATTCAACGCCGATCTTTCATATTTTGCGTGGACTTTTGGCGTAGATCTTACATATTTAGCGTTGAATTTTAGCGTAGATCTTACATATTTAGCTTTGAAATTAGCGTAGATCTTACTTAAAATCGACGCATTCAACGCCGATCTTTCATACTTTGCGTTGAATTTTGGCGTAGATCTTACAAATTTAGCGTTGACTTTTAGCGCAGATCTTACATGAATTCATCGCACTCAACGTCAGTTTTACATATTTTGCGTTGACATTTGGCGTAGATCTTACATATTTTGCGTTGAATTTTGGCGTAGATCTTACATATTTAGCGTTGATATTCAGCGTAGATCTTACATATTTTGCGTTGAATTTAGAGTAGATCTTACATAAATTCAACGCAATCAACGCCGATCTTACATATTTTGCATTGAATTTTGGCGTAGATCTTTTATATTTAGCGTTGAATTTTAGCGTAGATCTTACATATTTAGCTTTGAAATTAGCGTAGATCTTACATAAAATCGACGCATTCAACGCCGATCTTTCATACTTTGCGTTGAATTTTGGCGTAGGTCTTACTAATTTAGCGTTGACTTTTAGCGTAGATCTTACATAAATTCAACGCAATCAACGCCGATCTTTCATATATTGCGTGGACTTTTGGCGTAGATCTTACATATTTAGCGTTGAATTTTAGCGTAGATCTTACATATTAGCTTTGAAATTAGCGTAGATCTTACATAAAATCGACGCATTCAACGCCGATCTTTCATACTTTGCGTTGAATTTTGGCGTAGATCTTACAAATTTAGCGTTGAATTTTAGCGTAGATCTTACATATTTAGCTTTGAAATTAGCGTATAATCTTACATAAAATCGACGCATTCGACGCCGATCTTTCATATATTGCGTGGACTTTTGGCGTAGATCTTACATATTTAGCGTTGAATTTTAGCGTAGATCTTACATATTAGCTTTGAAATTAGCGTAGATCTTACATAAAATCGACGCATTCAACGCCGATCTTTCATACTTTGCGTTGAATTTTGGCGTAGATCTTACATATTTAGCGTTGAATTTTGGCGTAGATCTTACAAATTTAGCGTTGACTTTTAGCGTAGATCTTACATAAATTCGACGCAATCAACGCAGAACTTATATAATTTGCTTTGAATTTTGGCGTAGATCTTACATATTTAGCGCTGACTTTTAGCGTAGATCTTACATATATTGCGTTGATTTTAGCGTAGATCTTACATAAATTCAACGCAATCCACGCCAATCTTTCATATTTTGCGTTGATAATTGGCGTAGATCTTACATGTTTAGCGTTAAATTTTAGCGTAGATCTTACTTAAAATCAACGCTTTCGACGCCGATCTTACATACTTTGCGTTGAATATTGGCGTAGATCTTACATAATTAGTGTTGACTTTTAGCGTAAATCTTACATATTTTGCGTTGAATTTAGCGTAGATCTAAAATATATTCAACGCAATCAACGCCGACCTTATATACTTTGCTTTGAATTTTGGCGTAGATCTTACATATTTAGCGTTGAAATTAGCGTAGATCTTACATAAAATCGACGCATTCAACGCCGATCTTTCATACTTTGCGTTGAATTTTGGCGTAGATCTTACAAATTTAGCGTTGACTTTTAGCGTAGATCTTACATAAATTCAACGCAAACAACGCCGACCTTATATACTTTGCTTTGAATTTTGGCGTAGATCATACATATTTAGCGCTGACTTTTAGCGTAGTTCTTACATATATTGCGTTGATATTAGCGTAGATCTTACATAAATTCAACGCAATCCACGCCAATCTTTCATAATTTGCGTTGATAATTGGCGTAGATCTTACATATTTAGCGTTAAATTTTAGCGTAGATCTTACATATTTGGCGTTGAATTTAGCGTAGATCTTACATAAAATCAACGCTTTCAACGCCGATCTTACATACTTTGCGTTGAATTTTGGCGTAGATCTTACATATTTAGTGTTGACTTTTAGCGTAAATCTTACATATTTTGCGTTGAATTTAGCGTAGATCTAAAATAAATTCAACGCAATCAACGCCGACCTTTTATACTTTGCTTTGAGTTTTGGAGTAGATCTTACATATTTAGCGTTGACTTTCAGCGAAGATCTCACATATTTTGCGTTGAATTTAGCGTAGATCTTACATAAATTCAACGCAATCAAAACCGATCTTACATACTTTGCTTTGAATTTTGGCGTAGATATTTTATATTTAGCGCTGACTTTTAGCGTAGATCTTACATATTTTGCGTTGATTTTAGCGTAGATCTTACATAAATTCAACGCATTCAACGCCGATCTTTCATATTTAGCGCTAAATTTTAGCGTAGATCTTACATATTTTGCGTTGAATTTTGGCGTAGATCTTACATATTTAGCGTTGATATTCAGCGTAGATCTTACATATTTTGCGTTGAATTTAGAGTAGATCTTACATAAATTCAACGCATTCAACGCCAATCCAACATATTTTGCGTTGATTTTTAGCGTAGATCTTACATTTTTAGCGTTGAAGTTTTTCCATTCCATTTCAGAGCACTTTACAATTTCAAAAAATTTTCAATTAATTTTTTCCAAAAAATCAATTTTTTCACTGTATCGACCCCTATACTGCAAAGTTGAGAAACATGAAGTCAGAAAAAAATCATTTTTTAGTGCTCTTTTATAGTGCAAAATCCCATTCAGACCAATTTACGATTTCAAACTTTCCAAGTTTTTTTTTAAAAATTAATGTTTTTTACTGTTCCGACCCCTCTGCTGCACAAGTGAGAAAAATGAAGCCAGCAGAGAAATCACTTTTCAGTACTGTTTTATAGTGCAAAAGCCATTTTAGATCATTTTACGATCTCAAAACTCTTTGAGTTTTTTTTCAAAAACTCAATTTTTTTCACTGTTTCCAACCCTATACTGCAAAAGTGAGAAACATGAAATTAGATAAATTATTTTTTAATGCTCTTTTATAGTGCAAAATTCCGTTCAGACCATTTTACGATTTCAAACTTTTCAAGTTTTTTTTCGAAAAATTAATTTTTTTACTGTTTCGACCCCTATACTGCACAAGTGAGAAAAATGAGGCCGTCAAAAAATTCACATTTCAGTGCCCTTTTATAGTGCAAAATCCATTTCAGATCATTTTACGATTTCAAAACCTTTTCGAGTTTTTTTTTTCAATAAATCAATATTTGTCACTATTTCGAACCCTATACTGCAAAGATGAGAAACAAGAAGTTAGAAAAAAAGTCATTTTTTAGTGCCCTTTTATAGTGCAAAAACCAATACAGACCATTTCATCATTTCGAATTTTTCAAGTTTTTTTCGAAAAATTATTTTTTTTACTGTTTCGACCCCAATACTGCACAAGTGAGAAAAATGAAGCCAGCAAAAAAATCACTTTTCAGTGGTCTTTTATAATGCAAAATCCATTTCAGATCTTTTTACGATTTCAAAACTTTATCGAAAAATGAAGTCTGCAAAAAATAACCTTTGAGTGCTCTCTAACGGTGCAAAATTGATTTCAGACTACTTTAGGAATTCAAATTTTTTCAAAACTAGAAAAAAATTAAGTTTTTCCCAGTACGCCTCACATGGTAAATGCGTTCAATACGTTGAATTTATGTAAGATTTCGACTAAATTCAACGCAAAACATGTAAGATCTACGCTAAATTCAGCGCCAAATATGTAAGATCAATGCTGATTTCAATGAAAAATATGTAAGATCTACGCTAAAATCAACGCAAAAGATGTAAGATCTACGCTAAATTCAACGGAAGATATGTAAGATCTACGCTTTATAAGGATTGCGGCTCTTAAGGAAACTAAGGTACTGTGGCACAATGGTAGAAGAGGCGACAATTAAGAAGGAGGTCAGTAGTTCAAGTCCCATACGCAATTGGAGATTTATAGTTCAAGTGAACGCTTTGATTTTTTGTAAGATCAATGCTAAATTCAACGCTAAATATATAAGATCTACGCCTAATTCAACGCTAAATATGTAAGATCAGTGGCAACTAGCGTTGACAAGTTGGAAAATTCACCGCCATTTCTTATATAATTTTGCGTTGGTTGCGCTGAATTTTTGTTTTTAAATTCAACGCATTCAACGCAAAATTATGTAAGAGAATTGCGGTTATTTTTTTAACTTGTCAACGCTAGTTGCCGCTGATCTTACATAATTTTGGCCGAATTTCTCGGCCCGGGTGGCTGCATTTCGATTTTTCTGATTTCATCTGGTATTTATTGTGCTGTGGTGACCAGAATATATCTCTTCCTGTTAAGCCCTTCCTCGCTTTGTTTGTGTTCTTTTTGCTGACAATTCTTTTCTATTTTAATGTCGTTAAGTTTATGTTTTAAAATTGTTGTTTCCCTTAGCTTGGTCGCTATTTTATGGGTTTTTTGCTCGGTTCGATTTGAGTCTCTTCCGAGGGCATTTTATTTAGATTCGGTTCAGCTGTGTTCTCTTCTATCGTGGAATGCTGTCTTATCAGAACTTTTTCTGCAATTTTGTTTGTGTTTTCTTGTATTTTTATCATTGCTTTTATCGATCGAGTGGCAGCAACTTTTGCTTCTTCTAATATATTTAGCCGAAGATCTTCTTAGTTTGCTAATTCAGGATCCAAAAGGTCAGTGTCTGTGGTGTAGATTCTCCTCTTCTCCTTTTTTGATTGCGAGTTATACTTCTTTGTTTCTATTTGATAAACCTTTTGTTCCCATCCAATCTGAATTTTGCATCCCTTTACCCCTTTACACCGATTTTTGTCCGTGAGGGGAGGTTTGATTGAGCAGCTGAAATGTACTTACTAAGTTGTTTTTGGCCGTGATTTTTTGGAACTTCAGTTGGTTTTGTTTGGCTGCTGTAGGGAAAAATTTAGCTTGTTGTTTAGTTTTCGGCCAATTTATTATCTCTTATGGATGAATGATCAAACAGTAGGCCATTTTTCGTTTTTTTCCCTTTGTTTCTAAGAGCTTTGTTTGCTATGGATTGTTTTGGGTTGGGCCATGTCGCTGACCAAACGTTTAAAAAATTCAATAATTGTTTTTCCTCGTGTCTTATACTATTTTAGCGTGTATTCCATTAGATTATCTATCAACCGTTAACGCAAGGAAAAAATAACTGTTTCCTGAATTTTTTTGTAGAAGGTTAATTGTAAATCACACTTTACGTCGTAGAGTGGAGTAAATTACCTTTGTTTTTTTTTCTTTTTTTTGTTTAAAGTTCCCATAAGTTCTACAGCAGATGGTGCACTAATGCGATTTTCCTTCCACGTCTTTTGTTGATGCGTGTCCTCTAGACCTATTTTTCGTCTACCAATATTCTGTTACTTCTCACGTGTGATCGGTGTTCTCTATTAAACTATATGCGCTCCATTTTTTTTAATCAAACTTCGTTTTGAATTGCTAGAAAGATTTTTTTAAGTTTACCTCTGAAGCTTCTTGCCTAATGCAGGTTGCTGTTTTTCTATTCCAAGTGTAAAAAAATATCTTTATTTAGTTTATAGTAGTCTCACGTAGAGTCCAAACAACTTTAATCTGTTTTTGTTTTCTCTCCTTTGTTTGTTTTTTGGGCCGAGGAAGCAATATCCGCGATTGTTTTGGTTTGTCCTGCGGCAGCAATGAAGTTTTACAGTTCTCTAAATTTGGTCATTAGAATCTATTTGCAATTCATAGTTTTTGTCGAAGTGTGGATTGTTTTGCCCTTGTTGTTTTGATGTTTTTCTCTTATATTTATACAAATTCAATTGCATATCATGCGCTGTTGCCTTTCTCCTTCTTCGTTATTAGTGAAGCATGGCCAGTACAGTGACTAGAGAGTTTTTTTTGTTTTTCCCCAGCTTATAAAAAAGTTTCTGAGCTCTGGGCGTAACCGGATTCAGTCTCATGTAAGTACTTTTCCAAAACAGTGTTTAAATCAAGTTTCATTCCATCATACTTCAGAGAAAGTTTTTAATTGTTATTGTTTAGGATGACTTGTCTTAACATGGATAGTTTGAGGTCTTCAATATTCTCTTCTAGTAATTTTTCAAACGCTATATCAGACGCGGTTATGTTGGATATCTGAACGTCGATTGGGAAACTTTTTTTCGATATTAAATTCAGTGCCTTCTTGCTGTTCAGTTTCCGGCATAATGAAGTGGGTTGTTTTTGTCAGTCTGTGGAAGTTTTTTTATAATGAGATTCTATGTGACAATTTTTGATTTGGTTTTGAAATTAAGCATTTTTTGAGTTTCGCGCTTTTTATGCCCCAATTAAATTTCCAAATTGAAGTATGAGAGGTGAAACTCAGAACTAGGTGTGCTTAGTTCGGCGGACATTGAAATTTGCAGTTCTCTCACATCTGATGTTTGTGCTCATTTTAAAGCTGGATATCGTTTATCATGGATTTTTCGTGCAAGTTTTTCATTTCTCGCCCTATTTGAAATATTTCTTTAAAGAAACTGTCATTAAAAAATGGCATTGTTTAAAAATCAACAAAATAGTTTTTAGGATACTTATCTTAGGGCTCTGGCGGATCGATTGAATTAGTTCCCTAGTAATATGTCCAAAGCAAAATTTCTGATATCCGTATACCTGGCTACTCGGCGTGAAAATATTTCTGTTCTAGCGTTATTTTGGGTTTCGAGTTCAGATTCCACTTTTTCCACTTTGAATTTTTAAACTTTGAAGTAATGATTGAGTAAAAAGCTTTTCAAAATTAGCTAGCGTTGAACGATAAAAAAACCTATGATCAGCTAGATATTCTGTTTTCTAGATTTAGCGTTCGAGGTCGTGGAAAGCTTTTTTCGTCTGCTCGTTTATTTTTTTTAACTAATTCCTGTAGTTGTTTTGATAACTATGGAACAAACTTTCTTAGAATGTTTACTGATAGTATAACCCAGGTTGAGGTCGCGCTCCAAATCGCATCTGATCAGACCGTCCCAGACAAGTGGGACCTCAGGTCAGACCGTCCCAGACCGAAGTGACCTCTGATCAGACGACTATGCGCTCGAAGATCATTGTGCGCTCGAAGTGCGCTCAAAGCCGCCTCTGATCAGACGAGTTCCAGACCGAAGTGACCCCTGATCAGACAAGTTAAGTTCCAGACCATTGTCCAGACGAGTTCCAGACCATTGTCCAGACTAGAGTGCGCTCGAAATATAGTCCCAGACTAAAGTGCGGTCGAAATCACCTCTGATCAGACAAAAGTGCGCTCGAAGTTGCCTCTGTTTAGACTAAAGTGCGTTCGAAATAGTCTGATCAGAGAATGATTTTGAACATGAACAAATCTCTCAATATCGTTATAATATATTCATTTCATCTATCATTTTATCAATCTTATATTCAACTAATAAAAAGCTAATCCTGAAAGTATTGCTTATGAAAATAAATGATGACAAAAAAATGATCAAAAAAATTACTGAGCATGCCATTTATTTATGCTTTTAACTGAATAAATGAACTTAGACTGCTTTGCATAAAAACGTCTTGATCTACTTTGATTCAAAATATTTTCTTGAGGGACCGGCAGTTTTTATCAGCTGGACCCCTTGGTTCTGATCAAACTCATCAGATTTTCAGATGAAGTTCTGATCAGAATGCTGTTTTATTGTTGCCTCTTACCAGAGACAACGAAAGTCAGTATGAAAACAAAAAAAATGGAAAAAAAAGTTCGCTCAAATTGGTCTCTGGTCAGACTAGTGTGCGCTCGAATCGGCCTCTGATCAGACTAGTGTGCGCTTGAAACTTCCTCTGATCCGACCGTCCCAGAACAAAGTGGCCTCTGATCAGGCAAGTTCCAGACCATTGTCCAGACAAAAGTGCACTCGAGGCCTTTTCCAGACCATGTAATTCGAGCGCACCGGGAACATGTGTGCGCTCGAAACTCGTCTGATCAGGGGTCACTTCGGTCTGGCCACCTCAACCTGGGAAGCCTCATATCAGTTTGTTTGTTTTGAGATTAAGATCCTAGGGTAGCTTCTCTTGTTTAAATTTAACTCCTTTTTCGCTAAAATAGTTTCAAAACAAAATGGTTTATTTTTCAAAAATTGTTTATTCATGTAATGCTCTATAACGTTTCTGTTAGTCATTTAGTCATGGTGTTATCCACATCCGTGTAATTTGTTTTTCAAGGCCTTCTTTCACCAATAGAAAGCAATTTTGCCGGGCTGGTGTTTCTAACTCTATTTTTAAATCCTCTCTTCTTAGGAGAATACTGGCATATCTGTTAGTCTTTAGATTCCTCTTAAAGGTCCATAGTGTCAACCAGGAGGCTTGGTAATGTGCGTTCGCACATTAAGTTCCGACCCCGCTCATCTACATTTTTCACTTAATTGTCTACCAAATGAGGAAGAGATTAAAAAAATTAACATATCAACATATCGTTCATCAAACTACTAAAAGAAGAAAACAATCTACTCTTGAGGGCTTATGAGACCTGTGGCTACCATAATATGACTACCAGAAGGGACGGCAATAAAAATCAAATTGTTACAAATATTAATTACGACCAAAACTCCTTGTCCATGTTTTGAAAACCACTAATAACCAAATCGAAATGGCATCAGATGAAAATTATACTAAGAAGATTTACCAGTAGTTTTTGGAACCAAATATGGGATTTTTCCTCAATGCAACTGGGCAACAGTGGCAAAAGTTTATGAAAACATTGCTTTTTTTTAAAAAAAAGAAATAAATTCGAACTGATTAGAAACATTACGCATCAAATGAAATCATTGAAAGAGTCTTTTATACCTCAATAGAGAGCAACTGAGGCCTTTCATTATCCAGGATATGTCATTTGACCACAAAAAGAACGACAAATACAGGCAAAAACAAAAAATTGGCACGGAAAATTATGCACGAAAATGATGTCTCCCCGAAAATGATGTGATCAATTAAAATTAAGCTGATCACTAAAAGCAAAAAAAATCTTCGTTTGCACTTTTTGCAAGTGACAAAATTTGTAAGTCAAATGACGCCCATTACTGCGATACTGTGAAAAGAAAACAAAACCTACAAAAAGGGGGCAAATTTGCAAAAATCACGAAGATTGGTTTTTTGAAAACAGGTTGTTCCAAGAAGAAAGACCATTAGAGGAAAATAAAACCGTTATGGAGAGGAAATTATATTTCAAAAGATAAATGATGTAAATTATATAGAGATGCTTAGCTACAACTTAACAGATATAAAATTGGCAGATCTTTAAAAATCTATCTCTTTTTTTTTTAAAAAAGCAAATATTTTCAAAATTCATAGCCAACAAAAACTTTCGACTAAAAGAGTAGACAGTTTGCCTTGCAACTACTTGGAAAAGTAATTGCAACTGTTTTTTATGAGACTAAATCATAAGACTATAAAATAACATTAAACACAATCTGATCTAATAAGTTTCACAAACAACTTTACGAAACCACAGTTTTGAAGCCAATAAATTTAACCGCAATAACCATAAGATCTTAACCGCGAGAATATAACAACTTCATTTGATTCTCCTTTGATCAGCAAAATGATCTCCAAATTGTCTAAGCCCTGAAGACATCATTTAAAAAAATTAAACAACCGAAAAATGATTTTTTTTATTCAACAAAACATTCAAAAGAGCTCTTAATAATGAGGCTAATTTAAGAAAATGATACAACATTGTAAAATACAAAAAAAACGCAAACCAGTACAAAAAGGGATAAGTTGAAGAATACTATTACTCTTATTTTTCAGAAATATATATATATATATATATATATATATATCGAAAGTCAAAACAGCCGTCAGTTATTTACCAATATCAGAAATTTAAGTTCACTTGTTTATCTAGAGTTAGCCACTGAGACCTTTAATTACACAATATTTGGCATATGACAAAAAACATTAACAACAAATAAAATGCAAAAAAAATTCTGCAAGAGACCGGTGTCGCAGCCCTTCAGACCATTTGTTATGAAAGCAAAAATATTGTTAGGTTTCAAAATTTGTCAAACTTTTTTCATTTAGATTGTTAAATAATGTGACATTTTACGAAAGAAACAAAAACAACAGCAAAATTGGGCAATTATGCACAAAAATCAGAAAATTTTGTATGAAAACTCGTAGTAACAAAAGCAAGAAGACACTGTTAAAACAAACGGACACAAAATCAGTTTTTATTCTATAAGGAGGAAAGATTGACCTGTACTTACTGAGAATAAGCAAATGTTGACAAAAGTAATATAAAGAAAATGACAACATCAAAAATCTCAGAAATTTCCTTAAAACAAATACATTCAATAATATAAGAGACATTAGGTAACAACCGAATGAATAGAAAAGGTTCACTTGCACCTCCTGAGGAAGAGATTTAGATTTTCGAGCGGTTAAATTTAAAAATCAGACTGCTAAAAGAATAACAATTGAAGGCAAAAGACAAGAATTCAGTTAAATTTTACTAAAACTCTTCCTCAAAGCCATAAAAACCCTTTGGTTCTCTGAAAACAAACTCTAACTACATTTGGCCTCAAATTTACGTATATTGGAGTTGTCATTGAGGGAGCCGTGAATAAAAAAAAATATTGTCAGTAATTAACATAAAAAAAACAAAAGCAAAATATTTTGAATAAAGGCAGCATCAAAACGAAAACCAAAAAGTCTCTGATTCTAAGAGTCCATGATTTTATCAAACCTCTCCCTGATTTTTGCTCGCCCAGAAAACCAACCAAGTGTTCATTTTATTTGCGAATTGGACCAATTGTTGAATGGAATTCTTCAAATATTGAAAAAAGAGATGCATTTTGTATAATTATCGAGTTAAATCTGTAAAAAACGCCAAAGTTTTAATTCCGGAAGGCTTTCATACGGCGCCTAATTGCAACTAGCACTTTTTAGCACTAATTTGCAACTAGAGATTAGGGAGTCTGTGTGAAGGTTTCTAGGTCACTAAGTCCGGCAATCTTTAACAAAGTGTACCAAAAAAGCTTATTTTGTGCCATTTTTGATGAAAATAGTTTGAATTTTGAAAATTTTATCAAAAATTTTAGCCAACAAAAAACTTCAATCAAACAATTCAGCAACGCTTATCTATCTGTAACGGTAACAACAACACTTTGCCGTTAAAAATTGTAACATATTTTGATTTATAATAGCGAAATTGTGCCAAATTTTAGCAAAAATTACTGAAAATGTGAACAAAAACAGTGGAATGTTCACAAAACTTTAACTCACACGAAAATAAAAAAAAATCCTTTTTAATTCCGTATTCTACGCTTGACGGGATTTTTAATGATACCACTCACAATTCTCTACGATGAATATATCGGTCTGCCAAAATTGACTGAACAAAAAAAACCCAGTTGAGTATATAGTTCCTCCCTCCCCACTAAAGTGGGGGTCGGAACAATTAACTTTGAAACCTACAATTGTGAAGATAGGTTCCAAAGTTTCAAAGATGCTACACCTGGCTTCGGCTTAATTTAGTTCAATTTTGTCTGATAACGCAATTTGGGTCTAATGATGATCAATTAAGGAATTGTTGGGAATTATTGCTATCTGAACGTTATGAAATTTTTATATGGAAGTTTGGGGTATGATATCATCTCTATTCTGTGTTTGCACTTTTTTCTTTGTTATATTCAGTTCTGTTTCATCCAATGCTATTTTTAGGGCGCTGCATCTTCAAAATGTAATTAATTGCGAATGGAGCTAGTAAATTGATTCTCTGAGACTATTTTTTTTCTAATTACTTGTTTTTCGATCTTATTTTTGCCAATTTGAAACTTTGACTTTTGGTGGTCGTTGTATAGGTCTATTGTAACTAGATGTTTTTTTTTTGTTTTGCCAGATGATAATTATTGATAGAACTTTACCTTGTGAACTTATTTACAATTTTATTAACTTTAAAATGTTCAAATTATGCCTCTATGTTTGTTGATTTATTTAGTTTTTTCCTGTTTTATAAACAAATTCAGCGTTTTTTTTCTGTTTGCAGCCAGCTATAATCTGTAGTGTTTCGGATAAGAGCGACTGGTTACAATCGATGAATTTGCTATGGCCGTTTTGACGTGTTCCTATAGTCGTTGAATGGTGTTTTAGATTAGTTCCACAATTTCCTCTTTCAGTAACGAAAATGAATCACTTTGTTAAACTATAAATGTTCTGGGTTAAATTCCAAATTTGAGCTTCCCGTGTCTAACCTTAATTTTAAAATAAGTAGGTTCCATTGGGTTTACAAATGTTGAATTGATAAATTTTTATTAAATTAAAAATGAATTTGCCTGGGCAATTTGACTTCTTGTGTCCAGTATAGCCATGATTTTGAATTCGTTAAATTCAAGCTCAAGTACTATCATTTTACGGCTGTTGGATTGTTTTTTGTTCGGAAACTTTTGACCTTGAAAGGTCAATTGTTGGGTAGGCCTTGGAGTATTCTTCTGCTCTGGTTTTAAGTGTCTTAGTTATCTGTGTCTGAATAATCTTTTATACATTCTTCAGTTTTAAACAGGTATCTTTATATTTTTCCATTAGATTGACTACTTGTCTTCAAGTCTTAAATCCGTTTTTGTTTTTTTACGCTCTGGGTGTCGTACGTCGGGATTTTATGTGCCCCTTCCTCCTAAATTTCTCCAATATGTCTTCAGGAATACAATTAATGTCAGAATAAACTTTGATAAAAACTGCTCCTTTGGGAAAAAACTGAAATCAGAGAATTACAATGTGAAATGCAATTTGATGAATAACCTGATCGGCATTTAAACTATTCTTTCGAAAAAATCGCCTTACTTTGTATCAAAAACTATTTAGTCAAAAGTTAATCTTACAAAACTTGTCATTACGTGATAAATGTCAGAAAGACAATTTTTAAAAAAATTTTTTTTGGTAATTGAGTGACAATATATCATGACTAATGTTTACGTTGCATAACCAATTTTGCACGACAAAAGTTATTTATTCATGTTGAGGAAATAAGTACAAAAAACATGAGTTTCGTCGCTAGTGTTCTTAGATGAACGTAATTCAATTCGTTAACTTTGGCGGCACCTGAAGATAATTTTTAGTTATCTGCGTTCAGAGCTTTATACAAACAATCAAAACGCTAGTAAAATTAGGGACAATAATTAAGAAGCTTAATTAGTTAAATTGATAAAATAATTGGTTATAATGGTTATCGCATCTATTTATGAATCGTTTTCTTATCTAAATTGTAAGTTATTAAGAACCAAAGATTAAGTGAAACTATCGGGACAATTAGCATTCAGAATGGTGAAATGTAATAGAGTGAAAAGAGCAGATTAAATAGGATACGTGCCAGAGAGCTGACGTTATAAAGAGCCGACGTTAGAAAGCGCCGAAACCTGACTTGATTTAAAAAGAGCCAAAAGCAAAAAGTTGACTTTAATTACCCTAAATCGTTAGCTGATTACCAAGAAAAGTACTTAAGTGAGTTAATTGGTCACATGTTCGGTTGTGATAGTTTCATATCAAGTCCCATAGGCCGCTGAGGCATGGCCATGGCCCGCGATAATTTCAAGATAATTATTTATTGATTCCCTTTCAGTTTCTTTTACCGGAAAATAATAAAATTTCATTCTCAAATACTCGGTTATGATTGGTTGAGAATTAGGCAGTCTCATTTCAGAAAGCAATTTAATTGGCTGTAATATTTATTGTATTTTATCTACAAAAATTTAAATAAATTTTCGGCTCTCTTTCAGTCGGCTCTTTTCACTTCGGCTCTCTTACAAGTCTCCGATTAAATAAGAGCCTACAGTTTATTTAATATATTAGTCATTGAATTAAGATAATTTTGCAGCCAAAAGAATTGCCTTATGAAATGATACTACCAAGTTCTCAACCAATCATAACCGAATATTTGAGAAATGAAATTTAAATTTTTTCTAGTAAAAAAACTGAAAGCGAATTAAAAAATAATTATCCTGAAATTATTGCGGGCCACGGCTTGAGCGGATTACAGAACTCGATAGGAAACTAACACAACCGAAACTGAGACCAAATAACCCAATTAAGTACTTTTCTTGGTGATCAACTAACATTTTAGGGTAATTAAAGGCGACTTTTTATTAAAACAAGTTAGGTTCCGGCGCTTTCGAACGTCGGCTCTTTGTAACGTCGGCTTTCTTGTGCGTAACTAGTCAGAAGAGTCGAGACTCGTTTTCCAACTAAGAAAAATACAGTTATCAAACCTCATTGTGCGGGGTCACCAGCCTTGTTTTAATCCGTAGTTTGTTTTGGGATGGAATTTTTACACATAAAGATAGAATTCAACATTTACACCTCATTCTAATAAGAAAGTTAACAACCAGCTTAGAAGGTGCCTCTGGAATTTGTGTCGAACACTATTTCTTCCAAGGCAAACTGATGTCTCAGTGTAGATATTTCTGAGATTCAAGTAAGGATTTTTTAAGTTAATGTTTGTCAAAATCAAAATTGACTTTTTAATTCGCATTAACACATTGTTATATGGAAATCTTAAAAAATTTGGTTAACCTCACTCAAAAAACACTTCAAAAATGTTTTGAATTTTCATCCTCCTGCTACTGTCACAATAATCCGAGATAAAAAAATCAAGATGAACGTGAATTTTTTAGGTAGTTAGTATTAGTAATTGCTCCACAAATTGCTGTAAAATGAGCTCATGTCGTGGACATTCTATACCTGAAACGTTGATAAAAGTGACAATAAAATTGTGAAATTGAACTGAGTTGAAATTGTGGAAATCCGTAAAAGGGGTGTTAAAATATAAAATGTAGATCTCAAATCTTGGAAATTAGAAACAAAACATTGTCACTATTTTATCAATTAGATAAAAAACTCTTGTTGGAAAAATGCGACTGGTATAGACATATTTGAAGCAGTTTTGAATTAATTTGACTTGCTGTCACAATTTTCCGCATACGCTTAAAAAACATTTCCTGAAAAATAGCGACAAATTCAAGCCAAATCTAGAGCAAAAATTATCATCTTGGTTTCCGTTTGATTGTTCAAAAGCTATAAAAAAATATTGAAATGACTTATCTTCGAAAATCGCTCAAAAAAGCAAATAAAAAAGACCCTGCTTTTTTGTTGTTAAACTTAGAGCGACTGCATTTGTAACAGTTTTCTATCTTAAAAAAATCATATCAATTGTGACTGAAAACCCCATATATGGCCCAAAATGAAGTCAGAAGGCGAAAATCAGTTGCGCGGATTTTTTTCCAGAACACAATTAACAAAATTTTGAAGTCAAATTTTTTCTACGAAGGACATATTGTGTATGTACTGAGCAAAAAAATTCTTATTGGCTAGTTCTTGAATCGTCACTTGGTGAGATCAAGCCATTTTTGTTTACTAACCAATGTTTCAGTTTCAGTTCTCTCTTTTTTAACTTGGCCTCTAACAGTTGGTCTCTAATTGCTTTTTTGTAGGTAAAGATTAAAGCGCCCAAGCAAGATAAGATATCAAGATGACCGACACTACTGAAGTTCTGTCAAAATGGACACAAAAAAACGGATAAAAGAAGAAATGCATCTCAGAAATCAAAAAAAGGAGTCCCTAAATAGCGCAAAAAATTGAAAAGAGGAAAATAAACACGCAAAAGAAAATTTAAAGAAAGAAATGGACATCAACAGGAACAATAAAACCGAACGCATTCAGAGAATTGAAATTTGCGGAATCAAAATGACAACTGGACAGCAAAGTTGATTACCGAGAAGAGAACAGACCCTGCTTTTTTGTTGTTAAACTTAGAGCGACTGCATTTGTAACAGTTTTCTATCTTAAAAAAATCATATCAATTGTGACTGAAAACCCTATATATGGCCCAAAATGAAGTCAGAAGGTGAAAATCGGTTGCAAGGATTTTTTTCCAGAACACAATTAACAAAACTTTGAAGTCAAATTTTTTCTACGACGGACATATTGTGCATGTACTGAGCAAAAAAATTCTTATTGGCTAGTTCTTGAATCTTCACTTGGTGAGATCAAGCCATTTTTGTTTACTAACCAATGTTTCAGTTTCAGTTCTCTCTTTTTTAACTTGGCCTCTAACAGTTGTTCTCTAATTGCTTTTTTTGTAGGTAAAGAGTAAAGAGCCCAAAGAAGATAAGATATCAAGATGACCGACACTACTGAGGTTTTGTCAAAATGGACACAAAAAACGGATAAAAGAAGAAATGCATCTCAGAAATCAAGGAAAGGAGTCCCTAAATAGCGCAAAAAATTGAAAAGAGGAAAATAAACACGCCTAAGAAATATTAAAGAAAGAAATGGGACATCAACAGGAACATTAAAACCAAACGCATTCAGACATTTGAAATTTGCGGAATCATAATGACAACTGGACAGCAAAGTTGATTAACGAGAAGACAACCGACACTACTTTAACGGCTCCCACTGGTAATTTGCAATTTTGACCGAAATATGTCCCCACTTTGAAAAACAACTACTGATATCTGAGAGAATGTACAAACTAGTTCGTCCAAATGACATTAGATCTGAGGCCGCGATCCATTCTTACCAATCATCAGTATTTACAGACCTGAACAACATTGTCAAAATTATTCGCCATCAACTAGAGCTGAATACAACTAAAATCTGGTCTTCAATTTGCCAAATGTAAAGAATGGTACATTTGAGGGGAAAAACAGCAATGCTAAAATTTATATATTTATTTGTGCGTCGAACAATATTTCAAATGGATTATGAAGCAAATTCTAAAAAACTGACACTATTATTTTTGAAAAACAATTTGGACAAAATTTATTTTAGAATTAATGGCATTCATCCAAACCAAATTGGAATTGAAACAATGGTGTTCACGAAAAAACTGTATTTCGTGTGCGGTGTATCATCCTGCTTCCAGCAGGTTAGTTTGTTTCCTTGGGACAATTTTTCAAAGCGATTAAATTTTTTTTGAATAACTAGAACACAAATATTGGTATAGGATATAATACAATTCGTTGACTTTAATTTTTCAAAAACGGTTTTCCATGGGAGAATAACTCAAATTCTATGCGTAGGATTTTGGTTTTTATATCTCACACACAAATTTTTAATTATATGTTACTTTTGTTGTTACGTCAAACCTAATCCAGGGCCAAATCTAGGGAATATTCAAACAATAGAAAATTACGAAAAAGAAAAAGTTTCTATCCTGATTTTTGTTTTCAATAAAAGTGCGGAGTGTCGACAACGAACACGGGAAAATCTCAATTTTTTCTCATCAACAAGATGACCAAATGTGCCTGATAGTTACTAACAACTGGTTAAACGGTGAGAGAGAGAGATATACCACTGAATCCTTCAAGCAATATTGTTTCATTCGTTAGAGGAAGTCAAAAATTACTTGTTGTGGTTTTGCGGTGAAGAAATTTGTAGGATACCAAATACTTTCAAATATAAAATCAGGAGCATCAAAACATAGTTAATTGAAACAATAATAGAAGCAACTTTGAATGGTTGTGGGTTGAAGAAAAGGAAACTTTTTGAGAAAAACTTCTTATAAATTTTTTATTGTTCTTATAAAAACCCAGGTGTTTTTTTTTATTGATTGACGTAGGAAATCTCAGGAGCGTATTGAGTAACAGACACATTTTTTTGGAGAACACAATATAAAGAGAATAGTTTTTACTTTCAAGAGAAAAGAAAACTTTTAATGGAGATTGCTTCTTATAGTGAGTTAGTTATCATAAGTACGTCATGTCAATCAAATGGATACAATGAAATGCGAAATGATCACTGCCTAACCACAAAAAAATCAGATTGTTCCACACTGTTACAAAATTGATAATATTTTGTCAAGAGCCGAACTAAACGAAGAGAAATACATCAGGAGACTGGAGAAACACGTATCATTAAAATGCTACAAATTCCTTGTTTCATTCTTTTTAGATTTGTTCGAAAGCTTTTAAAACACCTTAGTTCCTGTAAAAAATGAGAAACAACAAAAAGTCAAGAGGAAGAATATTGGATATCTTCTAAGGATTTTGAAATTTTTTAACAGAAAACATCGATTCATTTATATTTGAATTGAGCAGTCAGATCTAAAACAAATGTTTGAGACTCTTCCTGATTCAAAGCAAAAATAAAATTTATATAAACAAAACTCAAACCAGAAGTGAAAAAACACCTTTCTCAAAGTCGGCACAAAATTATTATGCAAAACATCGATTCATTTATATTTGAACTGAAAAGTCAGATCTAAAACAAATGTTTGAGACTCTTCCTGATTCAAAGCAAAAATGAAGTTTATATAAACAAAACTCAAACCAGAAGTGAAAAAACACCTTTCTCAAAGTCTGCACGAAATTATTGTTTTAAAACGTGAAAAGAAGTTGCCAGCACGTTAATTAAATGTCTTCAAGATGATGTATATATGAAGGGGCGAGAGAAAATAAGGAGCTACGTCATTTTTTCTCTAACAATAATGGTTTTTCATTTAGTTTCATGACGAGAAACGATTTATATGATGTATCTGACAAAATACCATTATTCCTGTCTTACTTCAATTTTTGTGCAATTTTCTTCAATCATCGCCAGCTCAATCCCTACAGAGAGTAAATAGGAAAATAAGTTGGTATATTAGGGTTTGCCATATGCAGAAATAGTTTGTTAGCGAAAATTCAAAGGATCTGCTAATAGAAGATTCGAAAAAAGACAGTGCTAAAAATTTTGGAAAAATATGGCTTCAGAAAAATTTGCCGCGGTCCAGCTTTTTCCAGACAACATGTGTCCATCTATAAGTAATCAAATAAGTAATAAAAAACTTGCAATAAGTACCAATAAGTAATCAAAAATTTCTAGAGAAAGTTAAACAACCTACAAATAGAAATCCGGAGAGAAAAAACAGAAAACAAATTTAACGAGAAAATAATTTGAGAAATGAACAAATAACTTGACCGTGCTCCAAAAGATAAAAAAATAAGGCTTCAGAAATTATTTCTACTGGTTATTGTGGGACCAAACTAGTCATTTTTTATAAATTGATTCTTTAAATGTAATTGGTTAGTTATATTTGAATTTAAATTTTATGGATTTAAAAATGTATATATTTCAAAAGACGCCGGGCCAACAGTTTTTAACAAACTTTTTTCTTTGTAAGATCATTTATAGCCATATTTACTTAGTTTTGTTTTTTTGTCTTTTTCTTTTGAAGATTATATTTTTTTCCATATTTTTCCACTATTTTTGAAACTATTTTCTACAGACACCAGGTTCCCTTTTCTGTTGTTTTTTCAGATCATTGAATTGAAATTGTTGTGCCAGCTTAGCACCGTTGTTTATTTGTAGTCACAGCTGTTATCATGATTAAAATACACCAATTAGGCGAGAAATCATCTGTGCCGAATATATTTGCAGTTCATTTAGTACTTTATTGTGAGATCTTTCAAATCTACGATAAACCAGGTGTATTTCAATTTCCGAATGACAAACATCGGATGTCTGACAACGCTGCGGATAATCTTATTGTTCCGACCTACTTTAGTGGGGGAGGAACTATATACTCAAATGGGTTTTTTTGTTCAGACAATTTTGGCGGATCGATATAATCGTCGTAGAGAGCGGCTTAGAATGTGGAAGTAAAAAGATTTTTTCAATTTTCGACTTTTATAGGGAGTTATCGAGGTTTAAAGTTAGGTTTAAGGTTATCTGTTTTCATTCACATTTTGGGTGTTTTTGAACAAATTTTCGTCAATTTCGCTAAATTATGTTCAAGTTGTCAACCGTAGTGTTTTTGATTCTATCTCTAAAGATAGAGGAGGGTTACTGAATTGTTCGATCCGAGTTTTTTGGCTAGAGTTTATGCTAAATTTTTCAAAATTCAGAGTTTTTTGTTAAGAATGTGACTAAATACGCTATTTTAGTCCAACAGCTTTAAATTTGCTGGAAGTAGACACCTTAAAACTGCGGTCATGTTCTTCTTAAGCTCAAAAATGAGCTAGTTGTATTCCGGTTGGCTTTAGGAGTCTTCTGGAATTATAACTTTGCCAGTTTTTTGTGCAAATTTAAACTCGATAATTATACAAAATGCACTATTTTTTTTGACAAAATGGACATTTTTGTTTAAAAAACGATCTATTTCACAACCGTTTGAACAATTGAGTTTTTTCTTAGACGCGCAGCAATATCTGAACTGATCTTGATCTAACCATGGATCCTTACGAATAAATGTTCTTTAGATTTTAACAGGTCGCAATCTTTTTTTTTTCAAAACATTTCCGGTATGTAAAGGTTTTTTAAGTAAATTACTGACAAGAATTTCAAATCAGGGTTCAATTAAGGTCAGAAAATATCAAAATTAACAAAGAAACGAGAATATTCTATGGTTTCAGAGTTAAACTCATAGTTTTTATGGCTCTGACAAGTTGTTTTCGTAAAAATATTTAGGACTTCTTGAGTTTTGCTTTGATTTGTTATAGTTTTTGTAGCCCAAAAATTTAGTGTCCCCAATCAGAAATCCAGTTAGCTTAGGAGGTTTGAAGGATCACAGACCATTCTTTCAGTTGTTTTCTAGTTTCTGTAATGACTATGAATATATTTGTTTTGAGAATGTTTTGATGAATTTTTGAATTTTGCCTCTATTTTGTCTTATTTAATCAACTTCGGTCTCATTTTCAGTTTAAAAAAGTGGAAAACAATTTCCTGTGAATTTTAAATTAATTTTTGTAACGGCTTTTTGTTCAACTAAAGGTTTCTTCGTTTTGAAACTACGCGTTTTTAATTTGTTTTTAATTTTAGAGCTTAATAGAAATTTTTATGAGTTCATTTGTTTCCTCGTCGAATTATCACAAAATTGACGAATCCAATTAAGAAAAGCATACTGAGGAAAAAACCCAGAGTTGGAAAATGGCGTATCTCTTTTTTGGTCTGAGACCCAAATATCTTGGAAGATTTTATCTTTTTTTTGGTTTTTTTTTGTTGTTGTACGCGATATACCTGATAACCACAGGTCTCAATTGGGTCGCAGGGTTGTAAAACTCAACCTAGTTATAGATTTCAGTTTTTAGCTGTTTGATACAATGACTTTAAAAAAATTTCAACTGTCTCCTTTTTGCTTAATTTTTCGTCACCATTTAACTCAGTCGCACGAATTAGTATTCTAACTTAATTCTGTTAATTCAAACATTTTTTTCGCGCTGGTTCATACAATTTTACTGATTGCTTCGACTATTTAATTCCGAAAAAATTTTCGAGATTTCTATACTATTCAATTTTTGGGTTTTTTTGATGTCATGTCTACGTAGTCCTTTTACAAGGAAGATTCGTTGATGTTAAGACAAGGAGAAAGTGACCATTTGAAATCCATGCAGTAACATCTTATAAAATAGTGCTTTGACGTCGTAAAATTGTTTGAAGTTTTGACTTCTTTTTGTTTTCATTGGGTTGTGATTCAGTCTCATTCTTAACAGGCCCAATTGGCTTCCTGAGGTGTTGCAACCTAATTCATTGATTTTGTTGATATCTTAGGTTTTTTATAACTTTTGAAAATATTTGTTTTCAAAAACCTTTTTAGATTTTCCAGTTTCGTCATTTTTTAAGTAGATTTTCTGTCGATTTGTAGCTCAGTCTCTGTAAACAAAGGTCACATCCCGTGTCCACTGAACTATAATTTAATTTTTGTGACAGTTTTAGCTTCAAACATTTGTCTCTCGGCTTTGTTGCTACTGACACTACGAGGTTTCATAATTTTTTGAGAGTTTTATATATTTGTACATTTTAAATGGGTTTTGTTTTCTTTTTAGTTTATAACAATAACCTTATTCCCATTGGCTTTGAAATTGTGCTCAATTGAACATTGGATAATGACACCTCTCAATTGCTTCCTTTGGAGATATAAATGATCATAATAAATGATCATAACAAACTTTGCACTTCTTTGCTCTTTTTTGTCGACCTGTCAACCAGTCGCGTTGAGGACAGGTCCTATATCTTTTCTTTTGAAGTATAGGTTAAATTGTTTTGTTCTGGTTTTATCTGATGCGAGTTTGATTTTATTATGATTTCTTTTTATAGACATCGAGTTTTGGTCGTAAATAATGTTTATTGTTTGATTTTTTTGTTGTCGTTTCTAGTTGTCCCATTATCAACAACTTTCATCGGCCCTGTGGCTTGGCATTATTGTATTCCATTGGTTGTTTATTGAACGAAATGCATGTTTTGAATGTTATCTATCTCTTCATTATTTGGTAGCCAAATAAGTCTAGAATATGGATGAGTGGGGTCGGAACATTATGTGCGTACGCACATTGCCGACCCTCCGTGTTGCAATTTTGTTTCGTTTGTAAAGCCGCAAAGTTTCCTTTTCATGGTTGCGGGAAAGCCTTTACCCATGCAATTTGTGAACTAAAGTTTTTGAATTTTTGAACTAACGAATGTTGGCACTCTAGGTTTGTCATCCCTGTTTTTCATTTCAAAGCTATTGACTGGACCCATTGAGAGCATT
Organism: Convolutriloba macropyga; assembly: GCF_964194025.1. Lineage (NCBI taxonomy): Eukaryota > Metazoa > Xenacoelomorpha > Acoela > Convolutidae > Convolutriloba > Convolutriloba macropyga. The sequence continues at coordinate 65,474,865 of NC_134469.1, read as the reverse complement.
TCGTTTCATGAAGTTGTCTCATTATACCACCGGCCCTTCCTACAGTCAAGATGTGATATAGTGTTTTTTGGTTCAATTTCACGATAACAGACTGTACCTTGAAATTAGTTGCGTTAGCGTGCTACTTGTGAGCAATCTCTTTTTTCTGCTTTTCTTAAATTTTCCATCCGATATTGGGAATTTTCACAGAACTATCGTGTAAAATCTGATTGAAAGAGAGTTAGTAATATTGATCAGTTGATGTTTGTTATAACAGACATCTATTGATCTATGTAAGAGAATGTAGATAAGGATTCAATTACATTGTTCTAGACAGTTTGTTAAGTTTTTTATATCAGTTTTAAGTTGCGGGAACAACCAACTCGTTTTGGTTGCGATAAGGACAAAAATCAATGTTTTTTCAAGTTTTACTTCTGACTTGATTGTTGCAGGACATGCTCCAGGGGAAAGAGGAGGCCAACTAACACATCACAGACGTTAGACCAGATCGTCGAAGAGGGTGTAACCCAAGTTGCCTAGAAAACCGTTTCGAAAAAGGTCAAGAAAAAATTGGGCTAATCAGCCAAAACGCGTGCGAGGGCGGAGACCGGGCGAACGTACGTGCCGTAAGCCGTTTTCACCTTCACCACACGGTGTTGTCCATCTCGTCCAGGGTAGACTTCGAGAACACGTCCAAGGGGCCAAATTCCACGTGGAGTCATATCTTTCAGAATCCAAACAATGTCGTTGACTCTCAGTGGTGTTTGACCACTATCGCTCCATTTGGACCTCTTTAACAGTGTCGGAAGATACTCCTTGACGAGTCGTTTCCAGAAATGGTTGACCATTTGCTGAACACTCTTCCAAGACTTGAAACTGGCGGGTTTTTGGCTGTCGAACTTTCCTGGTGGGAGAGAATTGAACGGTCTGTTAATCAGAAAATGGTTTGGCGTGAGAGGCATTTCATTTTCCGGAAGGTCAGCGACAATCGTTAGTGGTCTAGAGTTCAATATAGCTTCGGTCTCGGCCAGAATTGTCCTGAACACATCAAGCGACAATCTTCTGGAGCCTAGAATGATCAATAGATTGCGTTTCGCGGTCTGGATCAAGCGCTCCCAAATACCGCCAAAATGAGGTCCATAGGGAGGATTGAACTTCCAGGTTGTGTTCGTTGCTGCCATTGCTTTGTAGATTTTGTCGTTGTCGAGACGTTTCACAGATCTTTTTAGTTCCTCAGATGCACCAATAAATGTCTTGCCATTGTCACTGAGCATTGTTGTTGGCTGACATCTGCGGCTTACAAAACGTCGATAAGCGTTTAGAAAAGTGTCAGTGTTGAGATCGGGACAAGCTTCTAGATGGACACACATAGTAACCAAGCAAGTGAAGATGAGGCCGTAGTGTTTTTCAATCTGTCCTTTGGCATCTTCTATATAAAAGGGTCCAAAAAAGTCGACTCCGCTGTTCGCGAAAGGATACTGAGTAGAGTCTGTCGGAAAACGGCAGGCAGGAAGGGGAGCCATGACAGGTTGAATGTTTTGAGCGGCAAATCGTCTGCAGAGAAAACATCGGTACTTTATACTCAAAAGTGTTTTCCTGAGGCCAATGATGTGGTATCTTTGCTGCACAAAAGCTTCCACTGGCTCCGTTCCTTGGTGAACGCAAATGTTGTGGGCATGCTCTATATAGAGTCTCCCTATCTTGTCTTTTGCGTGCAGTATAATCGGAAATTTCTCGACTTCGAGGTTGTCTGGCGCAAATTGCAATCTTCCGCATGACCGAAGCATTTCATTGTTGTCCAACATTGGGTTGAGCGAACGGATTTTGCTCTTTGAATCTATCCTGGAACCACGTTTCAGGGCTTGGATTGTTGAGAAGAAGAAATTTTGCTGCGACATTTTGATCAGCCGATTTCTTGCAAGAATGACGTCTTCTGTTATATACTGCTGATCTTTAGGCCTTTGTTTTCTAATCCGAAAGACCAAATTGAAGACTGTTGCTAATGTCAGGAGCAACTTGTTCCAAGTTGAAAATCATGTCGGGTCGATTATTTGCTCCGACAAATTGCGTGAAATTTCATGCGTTGCTAACACATGCTTTGGAGAGTTTACAGGAGCACTGAGCTGTCTTGAGGAAAGAAATGCTGGCGCTGTTAGCCACTTGGCTGGTATTTCGTCTGGATTGAGACCACGGGTCCCGTGGTCAGCTAGATTTTCTTTGGTGGTAACGTGTTTCCATTGGTAAGCATCAGTTGATGCAAGGATTTCTTTGAGGCGATTCGCAACAAAAACAGGTTGTTTCTTGGTTGTGGATAACCAGTCAAGTACTACTTGACTATCTGTCCAGAGTGTGGAACGAGTAATGTGAAACGATGACTCTTGTATGATGGTTGAAAGGATGCGCACTCCGATGACTGCGGCTTCCAACTCTAATTTGGGGATGCTGATTTGTCTAATTGGAGCAACTTTGCATTTGCCTATTACGTAACAAGTTTCAACATCAGTGGCTAAGTTAGGAACTGTTTTCAAGTATGCAACGGCTGCAACTGCTACAGCTGAGGCGTCGACAAATACATGGATTTCATTTTCACTTTCTGGTGAATGGCAACTCTTATTGAGAGTTCTGTTCAATGTCACTTCTGGTGAAGAAAAGTAAAAGTTCAAACTCTTTTGAAGTGGTTTAACTACTTGAGGGGCAATTTGTTCATCCCATTTTTTCCCAAGTTTCCACAGTTCTTGAAGAACTATTTTGAAACGGATTGTTGATGGCGACATTATCCCAATTGGGTCGAAGATCGGGGAGACAAGACTAAAAATCTTACGTTGAGTGTACGCTAAGGCATCTTTTGGGAAATTAGCGAGAGGTTTCATAAGAAAAGAGTCTTTCTCAAGATTCCATTAACACCAAGAACTCGAACAATATCTGTCTGGTTGTCTTTGTCTTCTGGAGGGATTTGATTTAGAACTATAGAGCTATTTGAAACAAATTTTGTGAGTCGAAACCCACCTGTTTTTAGACAATGTTTTGTTTGAAGAACTGCCTTACAAGCGTCATTTTCGGTTGCATGTGATTGGATGTAGTCATCCATGTAAAAGTGCTTTTTGACTGCTTTGAGGGCCTCTGGGAAATGTTGAATGTTCTCTTTGGCACAATGGTTAAGAACGTATATTGCACACGAAGGCGAGCAATTTGCTCCAAAGATGAGTCTGGTAAATTGGTATTGTTGTATCTGATTGTCTGCTAACCAGAGAAATCGAAGAGCCGATTGATCAATCTGATGGATGGCGATTTGCATAAACATGCCTTCGATGTCCGCAAGGACTGCAACGGGATGTTCTCGAAATCTCATCAGGACACCTAAAAGGTTATTAAGGAGATCGGGTCCTGTGAGAAGGTTTGAATTAAGCGATTGGCCGCGGAATTTTGAAGCGGCATTTGCAACTCGGCGGACTTTTCCTGGCTTGTTGATATTTTCTACAGGATGGTGTGGCAGGTACCAAATTCTGTCTGGTTGAGGATCTTGCATTTCCACCGGCTTGACATAGTTTTTCTCAAGGTCTGTCAAGAGAGTCTTATTGTATTTTTCTTGCAACAAAGGTTTACGCTGAAGGCGTGTGTTGAGGCTTTTGACTTGGTTCAGTGCAGAATAGAAGTTGTTTTCCAACTTTATTTCTGATTTCCAGGGCAGTTTGAATTCATATCTCTCACCATTGTGATTGATAGAGTTCTTCAAAATATCAAGAAACTGTTCTTCTTGTTTTGTGTAAACTTGTTCACGGTCCTTCTGAATGCCATCTGCTTCAATACTCCAGAACTGTTGAACAAGTTCGTCAAGTGCGGGTTCATCTGTTCTGTTTCTTGACACATGGAAATTAAATTTCTTTTTCTGCTGACTTGCGGGCCGCTGAGTGGTTGCTGAGACACGGTTCTCATATTCACCGGCGAGGGTCCAACCAAGTTTAGTTTTCACACCAAACGGTTGATTTTGATTGCCAGGTATAACATGTGTAGGGTAGGTGAATGCGAATGCATTAACACCGAGGAGGGCGCCGATTTTGCCATCGGCAATATTTGGGAAATGTATGTGGCGCAAACTGTTGAAGGCATCACAAATTTGATTAAGTTCAAAAATTTTTGCAGCTGCGACGTTCAGGGACGGGGTGCTGAACGTTCGAGAGAGTTCAAACGATATTTCAGTTGACTTGTATGGAGTTATTGTGACTGGCTCAACAATTTTTGAGAGGGACATGCTGTTCTCTGTATTGAGAAATTGTAGTGGTACTGACTGTTGAGTTTCACGGGGAAGCTCAAGAAATTCAGCTATGGCGTCCAATACAAAGCTGAATTGGCTACAGGGCGTAGGTATCGAATGCTTTATCCCCCTTGAGGAATGAAACCGGAATAAGCTGCAATTGCTCATCATAAAATGTAAGAGAATGTAGATAAGGATTCAATTACATTGTTCTAGACAGTTTGTTAAGTTTTTTATATCAGTTTTAAGTTGCGGGAACAACCAACTCGTTTTGGTTGCGATAAGGACAAAAGTCAATGTTTTTTCAAGTTTTACTTCTGACTTGATTGTTGCACGACATT
>NC_134469.1:65418629-65470093 GCF_964194025.1 Convolutriloba macropyga | reverse complement strand
CTGGAAATTTATACAAGAAGTTAGGAACAATGAAAAACAACGAACTGTAATAGACACTCTGCGTAACAGCTTCGGTGAGCTTATTACGAACGGAAAAAACATCGCAAACCTTTTGAACTTCAAGTTTTCAGTTTTGGGGGAATACTTTGGCGGAAGAAAAAAATTTGATAAAACATTGTTCTCAGCTGATACGGGAAATGCAAATAGATTCTTCTTCAAATATGTTACTTGTAAAGAAGTCCATGATTTAATAAAATGTTTGAATGTGAACAAACCTTGGGTCCTTCAAAAATTCCCGCATGGGCGTTGAAAGATGCTCAATCGGTCCTAGCGGAGCCTCTTTGTTTTCTGATAAATGAGTTTATTTCTGAGTCTTCTTTTCCGACTGACCTCAAAAAAGCTTTGGTCTCACCTCTTTATAAAAAAGGAAACACAGAAGATCCCACTAATTATCGTCCAATATCAGTAACCGGCGCCTGACAAAAATTTTTGAGCAAGTTATAAGAACCAAATTAATGACTATTTGATCTCAAATAAATTGCTGTCACCTAAACAATTTGGATATAGAAAAAAAATGTCCACAACAGATGCCATACTACAATGTACGGAATATGTAAGACCTGAAATGGATAAAAAGAATACAGTTTGTGGAGCATTCCTCGATCTCTCAAAAGCATTTGACTCAATCTCACACGAAATACAAATAGAAAAATTGAAATGTTTAGGATTCGACGGAACATCTACACAATTGATTAGATCATATTTGAAAGACAGGACTCAAAAAGTAGTTTTCTCGGGAAATGAGTCCGACTGGATTTTACTTAACAGAGGAGTACCACAAGGGACAGTATTAGGACCAATATTGTTCAACATTTATGTGAATGATCTTCATAGAGTTATTGATAGTGACAATTGTCAAGTAATCCAGTACGCCGATGACACTTTCCTCTATTCTTCTCATACTAATGAAAATTTAGCTAGAAGTTATTTGGAAGAAAATATTGAAAAACTATGTTATTACTTCCAATCACATCAATTAATGATGAACAATAAGAAGACTGAATATATCGTGTTTGCTCCATCAAAAAAAGCACGAACTCCGTCTCATCTCAAGGTTAACGATGTGAACATAGGAGAATCGTCGTCGGTAAGATATCTAGGAATAATACTAGACAACAAATTAAACTTTAAAGACGAGATCAAAAGAATACTCTCCAGAATGGCGTGCAGCATCAAAATCTTGAAAGATATAAGGAACTGTTTTCCTATAAAAAACTAGAGTAACACTATTGAACGCGCTTGTTTTAAGTAACAATCAATACTCATCTCTTATGCTTGTTGGTATCAGAAAAAACCTCATTAAAACATTAGGAAAAACAATTTAATTGGGGAAAAAAAGTGTGTTTCAAAAGAAAAAAGTTTGATCGCTCGACTGATTTAAAAATAAAAAACAGAATCATGCCTCTGAATTCCTTCTCAAATATCGATGTATGGTATTTTTCATGAAATATGTTAGGAAACAATTACCAGCTTTTAGTAACAACAATGAATTGCAAACTTCCAATTGTAAGCAAAATGCGAGAACGGGAAAAATTTTTCCGGCTATGAAAAGTAATTCGGAATTCCTCGATAAATCATTGATGCTGCAAGCCATGAAATTGTACAATGAAGTTCCATAAGAACAAAGACAAAAACTTGATACGGTTAAAAACATCAAAGGTTTTTTGAAAGAATTCTATTTCAAGGAATATCTGAAGGACCCAAAGGCACTGGAGTACAGAGATTTGTTGAGGGACTTTTTTTAAGCTTTCATTGTTTTTAATTTCCTAATTATCCAATATAATTTTTTAATGTTTTTAGTATTCCAAACGTTGTAAATAAAATATATTCTTATTGTTTTATGTATTTTAGAATTTGAACATTGCCGTTTTGTTGACACTTTTAAGGTGTGTAACATTTTGGAATTCAATGTATTCTTTTTTTTTGTTTTTTGCATTCAGTCCCTGCTGCTAACTAGTGAGTGGTCCTTCAAAAGAATGGAAAAAACTAATGTTAAATAATTAGCAAAGAAAAAGTTTTTACGACGCTATAGTGAAAATGGCAGACATTACAGTACATAGAAACTTTATTGTTCTCCTATCGGAATTGAGAAAATTTTAATACTATTTTCTGATTGGCTGACTGCTCCAAGGGTTTCTCTCAACATAATTTTCACGTCTTAAAATAGGAATTGAAGTTTTAAAAAATTATGCTCAGAAAAGAAGTTTAAGCCAAAAGGAAAATTTTTTCTTTTGACTGTTGTGACTTCTTCTTGTAATGGATTCATATCAAGTCCCACGGGCAACCGAGGCATGGCCCAATTAGCTAGGAGTATAGCCAATTAATGTTTTTTTTCAAAACTGAAGGCTCTACTATACCCATTTAGAGAGCGGGTAACTTTCGTTAAATGGGGTTTTCCTAGTAGATGTAATTGCTTAAAATGAAGTATGTAGGCGCCAGGTCACAATTAGAATTTTGAAATAGGCTAAGTCGAAAATAGGTTAAATGGCCGAACAAATTGCAATGTTCTAAATTTTTCAACGAATCAAAATCGTTGAAATTCTATAATTTGGTAAGCATATATGTTATGATGTTATCGGTATTTACTAAGTTAATATTTGGTTTTATTTGGCAAACCTTTTGTACCACGGCCATGTCTCACTAGGCTGAAAAACTTTATATGATATGATAACAACCAAAAAAAAACAAATTGGACCATTTGAAATATTTGCTTCGATCAAATATTTTTACACCCAAGAGAACGCAATTGCGTGTTTGATGCATTTCAAACTTTTTAGTGAAACCTATTTCCTTCATGTTTGTATCCCCGACTTACAACTTAATTTTCTTTTTTTTTTCATTCAAGAAGCAACTAAATTTATTTTTTTAAATGATTCAATGTTTGACTTCATTGCTCCTATATTATTTATAGCTTAAATTGTTCCTCTTCAAAAATCAACTTTTATGTAAGCTGCTCAAATTTTTCACGATAATTATCTTGTTCAACAATTGTAACCAAAATGTAAGACTAAGTCTGTAAATGTATTCAAGACTATGTCCGAAGGGCAATAAACTTGGATAATCACCTTCAGTCTTTTGCGGTGATCAAATTCGAATAGTTCTGAGAACTAAACTCCTTTGAAATTCACCCCAGTAATACCTACATATCTTCAGTTTTCTAGTGCTCTGACAATTGTACACTCGATCTGTAAGACAATATTTCAGTCTAGAACCTTTGTTGTCTGTGTGCCAGCATGTGAGTGAATGTGTTTTATGCGTATATATATATATATATATATATATATATATATATATATATATATATATATATATATATATGTACATATATATATATATATATATATATATATATATATATATCTATATATATATATATATGTGTGTGTGTGTGTGTGTGTGTGTGTGTGTGTGTGTGTTTGTGCGTGTTTGTGTGCGTGGAATTCCCGATGATGAACTACCGGTACCTTACCTCCAGAGTAGATCAGAGCTGGAGCAGAGTAAAATCAGGAAAACTCTCAGAGCTGGATCAGATTCTGATCAAGTCACTTTTTACGCTTGACAGAGTAGCTCCAGAGTAGAAGTACGTGGTTACCCTTGACAGAAGAGCTCGCAGCGTAGCCCTATTCTGGGCTATCCTTGACAGAGCTGGGCCCAGAGCAGGCCTGCTCTGGGACAACTTTTGACAGAGCAGGCCTACTCTGGGACAACTCTTGACAGAGCTGCCTCAGAGCAGGCCTACCCTGGGACAACACTTGACAGAGCCGGCTCAGAGCAGGCCTACTCTGGGACAGCTCTTGGCAGAGCTGGCCCAGAGCAGGCCTACTCTGGGACAACTCTTGACAGAGCTGGCTCAGAGCAGGCCTACTCTGGGACAACTCTTGACAGAGCTGGCCCAGAGCAGGCCTACTGTGGGACGACTCTTGACAGAGCTGGCTCAGAGCAGACCTACTCAGGGACAACTCTTGACAGAGCTTATTATACTTATTCGAGACCCAAGTAAGTCTGATGAGATCGGTCGAATAGTCGATCTGGACTTTGGTAGTGGTAAAGAAAATATGATACAAGGCTATGTGCCTCAACCTCAGAAAAGACTAAAAAAAACAATAGTGTGCAGTTCTTATGGAATAATGCTTAAGTAATCTCCGTGTAGAGACGGAAGGCGGATTTTTGTTATTGTTGTGACACCACCTTAGTTTTTTTGTGTGTTCAGTGTTGTATAATCAGAAAGCCCTTCGAGTGTAGAATATCAAAGTAAATTTTCAAACTTTGTTTTTTCCCATGGAGTAAGCGAGGTTTGATTTTTTGAGAAAAATCGACATGTTTCCGTTATTTTTGTTTACATTTTGCGTTTTTATCCAGTAGCTTTTTAAATGGCTTCCCTAACGTTTTCATAAAATTATGACTTAGTCTTAACAACAGTAGGCCCCATTTGACTGCTAAGGGGATGAATCGCACTAATTTTTTTCACCTAAAATTTTTGGGTTGCTATCACTTTTTAAAACAATAGTTTCAATAAGAACTTTACGAATCTTGTGTTTTTGTTCTTCATTTTGTCGCCTTGCTACTTTCTTTAATAGCGAGAGGTCCCCTCTGCTTAAGAACGAAATGCATTTTTTTGCATTTTTTGTTTTCTTAAGATTTTATGGATGCTTTTTTATTATTATTGCAAACTGCTTTTAAAAAATAATATTCACTTTGGGCCGTAGTTAAGGTTTGCTGTTGTTGTTTTTTCATGTGTCTTGTCTTGCAGTTTCATTACTGGCAGTTCTTATATCATCGGTCCTCTGTTGTGGCATTATATTTCTCAATTGGTGGTTTAAGTTTTTAACTCAATCTACTCACGCTTCAACCTTTTGAACAGTAGGCTAATTTCTGAAGGTTTCCTAGCTCTTCCTCATTTGCCAGACAATTAAGTCAAAAAGGTGGATGAGCGGTGTCAGAACATTATGATCAAAATGCACATTTTCGAGCCTCCTTGTTGGGTTTTTAGTTTTCATAGAACCAGAAGCAGATCCTATGAAAAACTGCACAGATTCGGGGCTCGGATTTTTTCTCTTTTTGATTCCGATATTGACGATGCTGATCACAACTCCTCTTATCATCTACAAGACGCAAAGAAACACAAGTAAACTGTCCAATAGATACAAAAAAGGGCCCAAGAGCACTGAAAAAAGGTTCCTGAATTCAAAGGGAGCAAAGAGAGTTGTGAACTCTTCATTTGAAATGAAGGATAAGATAACTTCCTCCCCGGTGTCTTCTAAAGGTCAAGATCGGATGAGTCAATCTACCGAATTGCAATCTTCACGAATAAAAGAGGAATGCTGTGTAGTTGATACAAATGTTGACGTGGATCTCTGTCGCGATGGTTACAGTAAGTAGACTCGTTTTCCCGTTTTAATTCGAATTTCAAACAGCAAATCTAGTGAAATTGAAAACGCTATGATGAGAGGCTGTTTTTTGAAAACTTGAGTACCCTTTGACAGCAAAAGAAAACAAACTATGTAAAATTTTACTCAGATTTTTGGCAAAAAAAACATCATTTCTATCGAAGTAGTCTCGTCTGAAATTTTATAGACTTTTCGTTTTCAGAAAAAATTAAGGAGGGAGTTATCAGCTCTTTCAAAGACATGGAAAACGTAACAAGCGTGTACTGTTACCAGAAAAAGCCTACTTTCAGACAGGTGACTAAAACTTACGCTACTTTTATAATACAGTTCAAATGTGGAAATCAGTTATAAAAGGGAGCAAATGTGCCCAAAAATTTGGTACCAATCGAATCTTACAATTGTACTGCCCGGGTCGAGGTTTTGTCGAAAATAATGAAAGAACTGCGGTGAACAGTTGTTGAAAAAAATTTACTGCAAAGCGCCCGAACTTGTTAGCGATGATTGCGGTTAAAGCGGTCAATTTTTGCATGATTTGCTATTTTTAGCGGTCAATTGTTTTCAGAATTGCAGCTTTTAGCGGTGATATGCTTAAAATGTATTCACCGGAATTCTTACAAAAAAGAAACTGTCGTACATGGGTTCGAACCTCTCACCTGCATGTCACCCACTTCTCATTCCATTTCGCCATCTGTCAAACGCTTCTTTGATATTTGAATCTAAACAAAATTCATGACAAATGAACAAAATTTGAATTCAACAAAATTCATGGGAAACATATGCGTTGGAAGTGTTGTAAGATTAGCAATTTTTAGCAATGAATTATTTTTCAAATGGTGAAAAATAATGTTTAACCGCTACTTTTAGGAAGCAATATAAAAAACGTCACCGTGATTTTTACCGGTGATTTGAAGTAAGATCTGCGGTTTTTTTGTTATTTCATTCTCGTTGCCTTCATTGATAAAATTTCATGTTTTGCTATTTCATCTGCAATCTTTGTTAAAAAGATAGCGGTGAATTTTTGTAACACTTGCGATTCTTAGCAGTGAATCCTTTCTTGTCACCTCACCATCGTATTCAGCGCTAAAAATAGCAATTCTTACATCTTTTTACCGCATTCACAGCATTTATTACATTCTTTTAACGATTTTTAGCTTTGACACCTCAATTCCAAGGAAAAGTTCTTTAATGATACAGATTTCCTAAGAACAGATTTTTGCATAAAATATAATTTTTCGGAGTTTAAATGAAAGATAAGATTCAGGGCTTAAACTGAAAAAACAAAAATTAGTTTGCATATTTTTTCATCCAAGAAATACCCAATCAAAAAGCTAATTGAAAGCTATACTTCTGAATGCTCATAAACCCAACGCACAACAAAGTCGGATTTTTTTTCTTGATTAAAACTTGAACCATCCAGTTATCTTGAATTGAAGTCCCTTCAAATGAAAAAGTAGAAATAGCGAATATTCGAAAACATTTTTAAATTTTAACACTCTATTAAATTTTGCTACGCATTTTCATGCAATTTTCGCTAGTATAAGAGTTGGTCATATAATATCTGTAGTAATATACGGTGACAGGAAGAGGGGGAGGGGGAGTTCTCAATCGACACTTAAACATGTGATCATCCAAAGTTATCCTCAGCGAGATAGGATAGGTGGTGTAAACTCTTTTACCTGATTGAAATGCGTGAGGATATCAGGGTATAGCTGAAATTTTTGCGGTTGTCCATTCGAATTTCGTGGCCAAAACAAACGCCAAATTTTCAGAAAAGTAATTTTTTGCAACACCTCCAATTTTTAATAACTCCAACCAAGTTAAATGCTCGGCAATTTTTCGTTCCATTCGATTCTGCAAAGCCAAATTTTTTAAAACGAAATACTTCATCGCGAAAAAATTGTAATAAAATTTCGAGTGCGCCTTTCCTTTAGACACATGAAAATAAACCGAGTGTCACATACAAAATCTTTACAAAAACGTTTAATTTGGAGCTGAGGTAAATTTGTTTTAATTCAAATGCCGAGAGACGCTACATTTTACTACTGTGTTTTGCTATGATTTCTATCACTGCTTCATTTTGCTTCAAAGTTGACAAAAGACCATTGAAACTGCTAGTTTTTTGAGAGCTTCTGCTCATTCGTAATCATTAATATCGCTATCGGATATTTCGTCTCCATCGGTGATTTCAGCTTCAGTAATTCCGCAATCAGGTTGAGTCCAATTATGAGCAACATCCAACAACTCAATCAAAGGGTTACTGAAATTTTTTCTCAGTCTTTTTGCTGAAGGAGGAAGGGGGCTAGGATGATTCGATAATCCTAATCCACATCGTTATAGCTATATATATATATATATATATATATATATATATATACATATATATATATATATATATATATATATATATATATATATATACACATCTAATAAATCTGTTCAAACTCTTTTTGTTTGCAATGACAGCATTTTTTACTGATTTTTTTTAGTTTTTCATCCAGCCTTGCAATTCAATATCACTCTTTGTTGTAGGTTAGGAGTTATGTTCTATCAGGTAAAGTGTCTTCAATCCATCAGCAAGAATGTATTCTTTTTTTTGAAGCTGACATTGATATCTTATTCTCAGCTACAGTTTTAAAGATATGGATTTCCGACGTTACTCTATTATTGTCATACCAAAGTGGCTTTGTGGAATATAGAGTTGTGTTATAGAGCGCATTTGTTAGGAACTTCTAGCATTTGTTAGGAACTTCTAGGAACTTCCATCCAGGAAAATCAAAGCAAAAGTTAACTTCGAATTTCTGGTATGTTAATATTTTTATCTCAATATAAAAATCTCATTTTGTGATTGGAAATAAAACAAATTAATTTGATGGAAAGCATGAATTACTTCGGAAACTATTCATAACAACTAAGGCGTGCCGCACTTGAATTCTGAGGTTTAGTTATCCTCGAAATCGTTTTTGAATTTGAGGACCTTGCTTCTGTGCTCAAGGCTGTACATTGGGTGATCTTCTGGGTGAGCAGAGAAGTCAAAATCGAAAGATATCACTTGCCTTGCGGGTACTTTGTAAAGAACAGGCATCTCGAATTTATCAAAAGGCTGCGTTTGTCTGAGTACAAAAAGCGCGCAACCAAAAGTTTTCTGCAACACATCGCATTAAAGAGGTATATATTTAATATTAAAAACCCAATGCAGTTAGTCCGGCTACTGATTGTGTTTTACCTTTGAGAAACGTTAGTTTAGGGCAAATTGCCCCGATATTTTTAACAAACACGTTAAACTTCTCGAATGCAATTTTTTGTACTCTTTCGCTGTTTTCTCAGCATCGTTTGTTAATTAATCTTTCATTCGATATTTCTTACTCGATTGTTTTCTCATCCCCAATGTTTTCATTAGTTTTCAGTGGATCAGCTCAATACAGTTGGATGCGTTGTTTCTCCTGCTGCTCTTAAAAGGCATTTTAATTCGGAATTTAGGGAAGCAGCATCTATTGCTACATAAAGGGCGATCAAAACTGTACTTTTTTGAGCTCCAAGGTTTGGAAAATTTTGTTGGACAATAGACAAGACAGCAATTTCAATTTGAGATAGGCGTCATAATAATGCTGCTTTGTTTTACAACCAATAAAAGCCATATTTCATTTGCGTGGTTCCATTTTTCCTTGGCTATATTTAGCCATTCAAAGTTTTATTGCACTTAGAGCGGGAGGGTCTGAGGAGTTTGTAGGGTCGACCAACCTCAAGAACTCAAGCACCGGTACAGATTGATAGTCATCCCTCTTGAATGTGCCTACTTGTCTGTGGGACTTTAATGAAATATCTTTTTCTTCGGAAGCTGGTATTAAACTGATATTACTAGAGGGTTCGCATTCTTGCAAGGCAAGACAGATGTGAAACCGGCGATAATTTTGAATATTTTGCCCTTTAAATTGAATGCTCTTCGAGGTTCGCAGCTGCTTGTTTTCCGATTGCACAGGGTATGTCCCCATACCAGCAATTCCCGCACTGTACTGAAACTGATCGAGATTTTTCATCTTTTTTCTCAAGTTCACTTTGTTTACATGTGTAACAATTTATATTATCTATCATTTTATCTATCATGTAAAATGCCTGTGTACTGAAGTGTGCTACACTCAGTAACACTATTTGATAATCTTAGTGCTATTTTGAGAATTTACGTTATAGTGCGTGAAGCACAAACTTGATTTGGACAAAGTCCATTTTGTCGTGTGAACAAATTACTAAGTAGTTTTGAATAAGCTACTATTTTAAGACCACTAACTTAAACTGAGAATATTATGACGTGATATTATCACGCCACACAGATAACACCAAGTTAACCTTGGTAACTCTGTCGACACTCATTATCTCTATCCAATAGGATACTAGATAACCACGTGTCCGCAAGTATAAAAGGAGCTTGCACGCTCAACTACAAACACTTTTTGGTCCCTGATAACTTCTGATTTAAAATCATACTCCCGTATTGCTCCCTTGCTCAATCTCAGCTTACTTGAGATATTTTTCTAACTTAGAATATTTTGTGACTTGTTCTTAACTAAGAACTCTCTAAGTCATAAAATATTAACTTAGCACAAATTTGGAAATCAGGTAAGTTCAGCTTAACTTCTCTAAGTTATAATTTAACATCTCTCAAACTCTATCTAAGTTACAAGTTAACTTAGAATAGTTCAATCTGTGCTATTTCAATCTTATAACTTTAATTATTCTATCCCTTAATGCTCGGTTCATATTTGATGCTGTTTAACATAACTTATTAATTCATATTTGCATTTAACTTTATTTAATACTTAACTATATACCAAGAGTAGAACTAGGGGTTGAACTCTCAAGTTATACATGTGGTCCCGCGATTAACCCCGTCGTTTAAGTATCTAATGTACGGACCAGCAGTATAAATGGTGGTCCCAGAGAGGCTACTTCAATTTAACTTGTTCATTTAATAGAGAGAGGCAACTTAATTTAACTTGTTCATTTAATATAGAAAAGGCATTCTCAATTTAACTTGTTCATTTAAACTATCAGAGAAGCCTGCCTAAATTTAACTTGTTCACTTATTGTAGAAAAGCCATTAAATTAACTTGTGTAAGTTAACTAGTCAAAGGGCTTCTCACTAAAATCCCTTTTTGATTTTGATCTAAACTATTCCTCTGTTCTTAATAATTCTAATACAATAACTTCAGTCCTTTAAACAATGGCCAGTCCTGGTGGTAGTACTCCTCCACCTGCCGTTACTCCCCCACCTGAAACTCCCATAACACATCCAAATCTTTCACTTGTATCTTTTTCAGGCAATGATCCTAATCAGGATGCCACTTCTTTTTGGAACTCTGTAGAAAACAAAATACTCTTTTCACTAGGAACTAGGCCTACAGCACCCGCTGCACAGACTAGCTATGATAAAAGGCAACAATCCTTATTCGGCTCACTTTTAACTGATACAGCACTAGAATGGTTTGAAAGTGAAGTCACAGATACTACAGATTGGAATACTTTAAAAGATGAATTTATAAAAAGATTTACAGACGGTAGAGACCAATTCAGATTTAGACTTGAGGTTGAGAACACATTCAGGCAAGAAGGAGAATTAATAAAGAATTATCTACATAGAATAAAGAGTGGAGTTGATAAAGGTTGGCCAGAAAAGATACCAACAAGTATTGAAGGTGATGACAATATCAGGAAAGAGAAAGAAATCCAACAAAGACAACGAAGTCAGAAATACATAGATTTTGCTATAAGAGGACTAAGGCCACAAGGTTTAAAACGCAAAGCGCACGAGAAACTTATTGAGAATCCTTCAATAACTTGGACACAGTTTGTTGATCACTTAGTCGTGAAAGACTTAACATTTTCTGTAACAACAGAATCTAGTGGAGCTACAGGAATAGATAAACTTAAAGCACTCGAGAACAAAATTAACGACTTAACCAGTCTTTTCAAAAGCAACGAAGTGAATGCTATAGATACTTCTAGGCCAAGAGACCCTAATATAAAAGGCAGACCTAACAGTACTAGATTCTGTGATTATTGCAGAAGCAATGGTCATTCCATCTCTAGATGCACAAAGAAACAGATAGATGATAGTGTTAACAAATTGAGAAAGGAACTTGTTGAACCAAGAAGGCCAAATATAACATTCTCTAATGATTACAGAAAGAATAACCGAGGCAATACAAGGTTCAATGGTCCTAGAAACCAAGGCTATCAACCAAGAGGTGGCTACTCAAACTATAATCCTAGGTTCAGCAAGCCTAACTATCAACAACAAAATACATCGTTTAGCAGTTATGGCAATAGATTCACTCAACCATACGAACAAACCTTCCCTCAGCAGAACACCTATAGAAATAATGAACCAAATCTTGAACAACAATCACCATCACCACAACAACAACAACAGCCACAACAAAGTGCTAGCTTCTATACACCAAGTAGAAATAACAATCTACAACAAAGACAATCAAAACCCAACAATATTCAGCAACAACCAAATCAAATAAGTTTCGTTGAAGGCGACGATGACTACGTAAATGCTATAACAGACTTCTTTCCTTTAAACTTTTGAAGTCTCCGAACGCTACTAAAGAAAGTAGTACTAAGTCAAGAATTTATCTCAACTTATATCACTTTGCCACCGGAGACATTAAAAATAATAGTGGTTTAGAAGTAGAATTCATGATTGACCCAGGATCAACCTGCACTATTATCAACCATCCTACATACCTTGCACTAGTAAACCTTGGACAAAATCTGCATTTACAAAATACAAATTGTGATTCAAAAACATATACTGGTTCATCAATCAGAATGCTTGGCTACACAACTATTCAATCTAGCTTCGAAACTGACGGTAAATATACAGTCCCCCATAAAGTATTCGTTACTAAAGAACAGAGACAGAACATAATAGGTATTGATTTTTGTCATTTGTTTTTAAAAGCACTTCACTTCGATATCCCCGCAGTAGAATTAAAAACTGAGAGAAACCTAATTTGCTACGGCTCACTTAACAATGAGAAAGATTACCCATACATAACTGAGATGACTGCTCTAAACATAGCTCAACCAATCTTTCTACAACAGAAAAGTACACAATTGCACAAGCAAAAGCACCCCAGTCAAGCCTTATTTCCACCAGGAACATATTTCATGCCCCATATTAACGTTGCAAAAACTGACCTAGTCTTTGTGAACACACTTTGTCCACAATCTGAAGAATTCCTACCCATATTCATGGAGAATCAAAAGAATCACCCAATACAGATAAATAGAGGAATAATAGGTTATGCTATGTGTGATATAACCGACAAACCTATACAAAGATACAATATCAAAAACTGTGCCGAATTCACAAGTACAATACTAAACGAAAGTGAGGACTATAACAGTTGCTTCATACTGAACACAGTAGTAAATAATCTACAAGAAGGACAGCATATTCCAGCTAATTCTTGCATTAAATATGTAGATTTCCGTACCCAATCTATATTTGACTCTAATATGCCTATAGCGCACACGATATCCTCAGATGCAGAAATGAGAAAAGGTTTTGCTAACACAATCTCCAAAAGAATACCCTTATTAAAGGACTACTGTAAAAGTAGAAACTGTGATATAGGTGACATAATAACTTTCAGAGCAGATAATAACTTAGTATATAATCTCATCACTAAGGCTAATCATTATGAAAAGCCAACAATTGATACAATCAAAACAACACTACTTGCTACGAGAGATCATGCACTAGGACTAAATTTACGCTGTATAGCGATGCCAAAAATAGCTTGTGGTTTAGACGGAATGGATTGGAGAGAGATATCTTCTCTAATTGAACAAACATTTAAGAATTCAGGAATAACTATCTATGTGTATACAAGCAAAGATGATATTGATAAACTACAAAAAGTAGGAACCAATACACTAGAACAGGAAGAGGTGCTCGAGATTATTGAAAGTGAGTTAATAGAAAAATGCAAAGAAGATGAGAGAGAACTAGCCACAGACTTCTCTACCGAAGCAAAAGAGTTATGTAGACCTAAAGTCAACGAACAGTTTCCTAAGTTTAGAGATAAACTACAAAGCAACCGAATCATAAATAAAGCAGTTAGTGATTTTGTAATTAAGCAAAATAGAAATACAGTTCAAGACATAGAGTATCTAGAAAGGTTCTTAGATAACTTTGATTTCACGCAAAGTGATTTGACTGATGATGAATTGTTTGAGTTGATAGAAATAATACTTCAGGATAATGATGTCTATTCACATCATAAGTATGATATTGGCAGAACGAAACATAAGTTCCATTTACCCCTAAAGAAAGACGCAACCTTTAAAAAGCAACGACCAAGCAAAATACCCATTCATCTCAGAGATAAATTAGAAAGACTAATGGATGAATTAATTCAAGCAGGGATAATCAGAGAGCTCAATGAGAACGATGATATGAATAGTTGGTTTGTCAATCCCGTCATCATATTACCTAAGAAGGATTATGTAAAACTAGTCATTGATGCTAGATACCTAAACTCTATAACTGATACAAGTAATTCTAGTTGGCCACTCGAACCATTAAATGTTCTAATGACAAGAATAACTGGAACTATATTTACAAGTAGTGATTTATCATCGGCTTATAATCAAGTACCACTAACTGAAGATACACAGAAGGTTACAAGTTTTATTGTAGGAGGCAGACAGTACACCTATCAAGTAGGATTTTATGGTCTTAAGCCATTACCCAGTTTCTTTAGCAAACTAATGCGTTATGCATTTGGACCCCTTATAAAACGTAAACAAGCCATAACATATATAGACGATACTTTATTACAAGCTAAAGATAAACAAGAAATGTTCACAATAGTAAAAGAGTATCACTCTTTGCTTCGAAAAGCAAACCTTAAAGCAGCCCCCGATAAAACAATGTTTTTCTTACGAAAAGTGAGATTTCTAGGACATGTTATATCTAAGGACGGACTATCGCCTATTGCTTCGCGCATAGATGATATTAGAAACCTAAAAACGCCAGAATCGAAAACAGAAGTTTTAAGAGTTTTAGGAATGATGGGTTTCTATCATACCTATATTTTGAACTTTCACATAGATGCAAAACCTCTATATGACTTAACTAAAGATACAACACTATTCAAGTGGTTACCAGAACACGAAAAGGTATTCACAGACCTTAAACAAAGATTTTGTCACGATATTTCTAACGCATTTCCTTCTAATGACTATCCCTTTCATATACATGCTGATTCATCTAATTTAGGAACAGGTTGTGTTCTTATACAAGATTTTCCTGATAGAAAACGTATGATTTCAGCAAACTCGAGAGTATTTGATAAAGCTGAACAAAAGATGTCCCCTCAACATAGAGAACTATGCGGAATAATATCTGCATTACAAACATATGAATTTTATGTGATTGGATCCCCTTTTCCAATTTACCTATATTGTGATCACAGACCAATTCTATTTCTTTGGTCACGACGAGGGCAAATGTCACATCGTTTCTTTAAGTATCAAGTTGTAATAACTAAGTTCCAAAACTTGCAAATTATATACACTGAAGGCAAAAACTTAGCGTTCCCTGACATTCTTAGCCGAAATGTTTCTTTAGCAGATGCTAAACTTTATCAACTAGAACACAAAGTGATACCTAAAGATATAAAGTTTCATATTAACGGAAAGGAAGTTAACTACTCTGTATTGCATCAAGACGATAAAGACGCAACCGCTAACGACTGTTATCCAATTATTGCTCAAGTCAAAGGCGAAAGAAAGAAACTTATTAATATAAATGATGAAGGTGACTTTAGCGTAGATGATGCACCAGACTACATAAATGAACACTGTAATGCTATACACAGTTTCTCTGATTGTTTTCGCTACGGCACACAAATAAATCAAATAAAGAAATTAACTTCAGAACTAACTAGCGATTATGATTACTATTCCGAGATAGAAGAAATAGCTGAAATAAGTGATGACCGAGAAGGTTATGATGACCAAGATTGGTTAGACTTAGTAGAAGGTAATATTGAAAACTCACTTATTGAACAATTAGAATCTGCTAAAGCTGACTATATCAGACGGACAAAATTTAAGAAGCTTATTGAACCAGAAGTTTTTCAAAACATCTCAGAAAAGGATGTCCACACAGATACATTAGATTTAATAGCTAAAGTTACAGATTTTGCAAAAAACGCTAATCTTGACACCGATAATATTCTTGAAGAACAAGTAAACGATTCCGTGATAAATAAAGTTAGAGCTGGTTAAAAGTAGGCAAAGCTCCAGAAAAGGACTACATTATTAAACAATCTAAAGCACTACAAACCTATAGAAATAATTTCAACCTGTTGTTTTTAGAAAGTCAATATGATTTACTCTGTTATTCCGAACCTTGTGAAGACGGCTCTTTTGACGTTAGGATATGTGCACCACTTTCACTATTTATAAAGATATTCGAAGTCGCACATACGCATGAACTTAGTGGTCATAGAGCAGAAAGCACAACTTACAATAGAGTTAAGCGATATTTCTATTGGCCCGGTATGTTTAAATGGATTGAAATGTTAATGCTAGATTGCTTAAGTTGCCAAACTAATAAGTCAGCACGCAAAGACTTGAACGAAGCACCCTTAGAACCATGGGGACAATTAGAAGCTATACCCCTACATACACTTCATATTGATCATAAAGGTCCACTACGACCACTCAGTAAAGGAAATAGATTTTGTCTTGTAATAGTAGACGCTTTCTCTAGATTTATACAAGTATATCCTAGCAAGAATGCTGAAGCTCTCGAAACAGTAAATCAACTAGAGAAATTTATAACTACATTTGGTATACCGCAACAAATAGTACATGATAACGGCAATGCTTTTATTAGTAATGATTTCGTTCACTACACAAACGAAATGGGAATTACACTATGCCCCCGAACTGCATATTCACCGTGGACTAACGGCAAAGTAGAAGTACAAAATAAACATTTGACTAATTACCTAAGACATTTTATTAGTGAAAGTGGATCTAATTGGTCCGAGTACACTAGTAAATTTGCATTTTCACACAATACTGCAGTAAACTACAGTACGGGATATACCCCTTATGAAATACTATTCGGAACGAAACCGCAAATACCCTTATCACTAAAGTTAGGACTACTACGAGATAATCAAAAGAAATGCACATCAGAGTATTGTAGTAATCTACCACCACACTCACATAGTGAAGAAACATGTAATAACAAAAAGATAGAGAAATTGTTACAAAACAGATTATCTAACGAAATGTTAAAGCGAGAGAATACATTTAAAACAATATACTCGAATACCTACACTAAATGTAGACAAACTACGAATAAAGCGCACAAGTATAGAAATAGATTCAAACTCGGAAAGCCTATACCTGAAGGTAGAAAAGTACTACTTGAAAATCACTCTAAAGGACTACTTAAGTCTAAAAAGCTACAAGAGCTACGCTCAGGCCCTTACACTGTGCAACGAATGATAACAAATACTACATATGAAATACAACATGATAAAACAAATGAGAAGAAAACCGTGCATAGAAATCATATAGTACCTTATTACCCGAAAGAAGAAAAAATACAAGAGTTAGTTGAGAACTATATAATCCCAGATGATACGGATGAATATTATACTCAATATAATAAGCATAATATATCCAAATCTAATGCTTATAGAGGCGCACAACATATTGCTATTTCGCAGTGGCCCTTAGTAGAAACACAATATACTGTTAATCCTAGTACTACACTACAGCCAACATTTAACGTTGAGGCTACTCCAACAAAAGATTTAGGCTTAGAATCGCTACAAACACGAGCAGATAATACTACGCATATACAAGGCACAAGCTCATCTAATTTCCTACCGCCACGCATTTCAACCCCCTACCCTATGCAAAATATGTATTCACCTAATAGCCCACAGCAAGAAAATTTTTCTACACCACCTGATAATACTAGTAAATTTAAAGCTACACGCAAATTATTCCCCCAAGCAACGCATAATAGCCCCACATCATCACCTTATAATTCTACACCTACAGCATCACCTGATATATCTAATTTACCTGACGCAAATGAAGTATTAAGCAGACCTCAACGTAATAGAAAAGCACCTACATTCTTTGGTGAACCTATTCCTTCTGACTTGATACATAAACTCAAAAAGAAATAGAGAAACAAAATCTCTTTTAATAATAATTTTTATATTCAAAGCGCCTTGCGCACCAAAATCATAAAAATAATAAAATAATATTTACAAAACTGCACAAACCAATAAGTTCGTTTGCTTCCTCAGAGAAACTTCTCCAAAAGCCCCCTCACAACTCAACACATTAAAGATTCCTCCTCGAATGCCAAGCACTTCGTATAGTTCCATTTTCTTATCTGCAAGTAACAGTCCTGCAATACAGGTCCCACTTGCAGATCCCACCAGGCCCTTTGCAATGCCACCAAGCGATTTTCCAACTGTATCACCCTGTCCCACCACTCGTCAACCCCCTCACTCCTCCGTCTTGCGTACAATCTTATGAAGAACTGAAACCAAAATATGCACCTGAATATTACACATTTCCACTTAATATCACCTAACATTTCTGTCTATTCTTTTACCCGGGTGAAAGCCTCAAATAACCAAATCATAATTGTTATTTAGAGTTTAAAACATAGAAACCAAAAATTAAAAAGTAAACTCACATCATCCCCCAGGAAGAACTTGATAATATCAGCCGTGTCTTCTGTCACACATTGAGTAAATCTCCTCTCCCAAGGAGAGGAACTTCCTCTTGCTCGAAGTATCCCATCAATTTCATCATCGGTTAATACCAATGATGAGGTCCGGTAACTAGTTGAGAAGAAGAACAAGAAATCTTGTGCCCCTAACCCATCCACATCAGAGTAGAGGAAGTGTAGATACTGCCCCCTTCGAATCTGCTCCACCGATTCGCTCACTTGTTCCAATTGCATCCCCCGCACAGCAATGCTCCATCGGGCAGCATCTAACTCCCCTCGCACTTCCTCGGTCTCTCTCAAATAATTTATCGTATACCAGTTCATGACTAAACGAATTAAAATATGAAGAAGAAAGAAGTGAATAAAAGAATGTATGAAAGAAAGAAAAATTAGAAGATACAAGATTAAGAAATTAAGGAGAAAAGAATAAAAAAGATTTAAGAAATGAAAGTTGAAACGAAGTGTTAAGGAAAAAGTTAAAGAAGAATCAAAGGTTGATATTAAGAGTTAATAAGAAGTTAAAGTTTGGAAGGAATCTAATAATCAAGAGAGCAACTTGAGTTAACGAGAGTTAAAGGCAAAAAGCAAATAGCCCACTCAATACAAATCTTACACAAAGTACGCAATTAATCACCGTTGCAAGCTGTTACACACACAACTCCTATACATGTTCAACATTCGTACATTTTCAACATTTATGCATACCTCTTATTGCAAACTAACGCTGAAAACACGTGTTACACAAAGCAAAGCTAAGTGGAAACGATTCCCCCATGAGCAAATACCTAATCTAAGTTAAATACCTTAAGTACAGAAATTTGTCCCTTGCAAACTATTTAAACACACTAAATCGCAATTAATCAGGAAACGCACATTTAAGCAACCCACATAGTCAACAAATAGAACTAGCTTTACTAGCTTAAGGACCAAAGGAATGTGTAAAATAAACATTAGAGCACTTATGTACAAACAGCTAACCGCAATTTTAAATTCCCCACGTAAGAATTATGTCGCCTAAGTGCAAACCTTACATATTTGTCAGGAAGAGCTATAACTCGATGAATTTATCCGCTCAACAACTCAGACCACATAGTTGCACAAACGCATGCTTGCTTTAATAGTTCACAAAAGTTTACAACACACAAATTAGAAATACCGTAGTATAAATCCCAAAAAAAGTTTAAGCTATTGAATTTATTTCTGTTCGCTCTTTTTATTAGCAATTACGATTCTGTTCAAACTTTAACGTTTCGAAAGTAAAATCTGTGATTAGTAGATATACCCTGAAAAACCAACTGACTTTTGAAAAGAAAGAGAGTTAGCAAAAGTTTTAAAGGAAAAATGAAACTTTTCTATATCGTTACCTTACAATCTTTAAAGTGTTCCCCTTTAGAGGTTTTACGCGATAGACAAGTGAAAGTTCGTTATAGAACATACAAAGTATTAGTAGTTAATGTGTTCAGAGTAGAATTTTCATTTTCGTCCAAAAAGTTGTCACAATTTCATAACAAGGACATGAAATTGGTGAAATTATAATTTTTGCATAGAAAAACCAAGATAAAATGAGTAAAACTACAAACAACTTGTTTTTCGCTGTCTCATACACCTACTAGTCACCCTTACGATGTTCAGTTAAGCGATCGGTAGATCTGAAGCCTTAGTCTTAGAATAACAACAATTTTTAATTTTTCCCCATGTATTAAGATTTGACATAGAAAAAAAAGTTAGCCCTAGAAAGTCTCAATCGTTTTTTCACGCCTATCTTTGGTTCAAATAACGTGTCTATAAAACAGCTATTGCACTGCCAAGTTTGCTCAATTTTGAAAATCGTGTCAGAAAGTACTGACCAAATCGAATTTTCTCCCATGTATTAAGATTGGGTATAGAATAAAAAAGGTAGCCCTAGAAAGTCTCAATTGTTTTTCCCGCTTATTTTTGGTTCAAATAACGTGTCGGCACAGCAGCTATTGCACTGCCAAGTTTGCTCAAATTTGAAGCTCTTTTCATAACGTAATGACCAAATCAAATTTTCCCCCATGTATTAAGATTGGCTATAGACAAAAAACGGTAGCCCCAAGAAATTAGCAAACTTTTTGTTAATTATTTCTATATCACACGACGTTCTGATGCACAAACTACCTTCAGCCCAAAAATCATCAACCTTGCTATCTTAGTTATGAATAAATTCAACTTTCACGATTCGCCCATGTATTAAGATTGGTTATAGACTAAATACCTAACTTCATGAAATAAATGACAATATAAGATATATTCAAATTAGTATTATGCCAGCTTTTAACCTAGCTACTGTCGACAGACAACACGTAATACACTGTTTGTTTTCATTTTACAGGAATGGTCAAAAACACACATAATTTGTGCCCAAAAACCTGCTAATAAACGTAATTCTGTGCTAAAAATAGAGAACTTAGCGCAACATTTCAATCATATCACAGTTTAACAACATGCCATATGCCACTAGTCACGGCTAGTGATTGGCCAATCAGAAATGAGCACACATATTTTGGTAACTTAACCCTGAAAACCACTATTTAAGAGCCTTACCCAAATTCAAAATCACTTTTCTCAGTTACCTTCTGAAATCAATCACTTCTTTCTCTCACAGATTCAGCTCTACCTTGAACATATCTCTCTCTCTCTCTCTCTCTCTCTCTCTCTCCCTTTCTTTCTCTCTGTCCCAAATTCTATCTTTCACATTTTGCCTCTTTCATCTAATAAACTTAGAAAACTTAGCAAAGTTTTCAAGCATTTCAATTTGTGAACACCAAATATTTGCAACAACACATCTCCACAACACATATACCAGGTATCTCAGTTCAATATTGATTCTCAATTCAATTCTCAGTCACTGACTATAGCAGGAGTTCATAACTCTTTAGAGACTGACAATTCAGAAAGTTTCTAAATCCCGACAAACACTACCTACACTAAACACTTTCATCACCAGCTAAACACACCACAATACACCGACACCGTAAAGACAATCAATCCTAATATATGACCGAAGTCTCATTCGACCAAAACGGTTTTCTTATTTCTCTTTCTATCAACCCTGATACACTTGTGAAAGTTTCCATTAAGGCAAATCAAAAGCTGAAATTTAATAGTGAATTTAACACCTTAACCAGTTGTCAAATTTCTAACGAAGTAAGAACTGTAGTATTCTTTGCTACTAACTCTAACGAAGACCCTATTGCTGTCTTCTGGGGAAAATACAATCCTCAACAACTTAACAGTCTATTACTTCAAATTCATTCTTCAAGCCTAGTTGACTTAGACATTTTAAATGTCCCTTGTTTGGTTTTAGAACCACCAACTGATCAATGAATATTCCGCTAAACGATTATTGGGTTATAGCTTCAAGAACAATTTTCTCAACTTCCTACAGTCCTTATAACATCCACCATAAAATTCTGAAATATAATAACAAGTCCGCAAAAATTGATCGATCATATATTTCATATAAAGAGAACATTATTATTTTCTTCGTTAAAGACCAGTTTGTAAACTTAGAAATAATTGTTAGTTGGACGCCTAACAAACCAGAACATATTGAACGCTTTCATTTCCAATTGAACAACAGAGACGAAATAGACCTTGATATCATCGAAGCTCCCTTTACTGTAGACCCTTAATCTATGTTACCACCTTCCCCTGAAACACAAGTTCTTACTGCCCTTGCATTCGACCCACTATCGTATATTAGAATATTCCTCCTACAGAAAATATTGAAATTCGGAAATAAAACTGTAACACTTGACAAGTGTTTTGTTTCTAATCAACAGAGAACAGTTGCATTCTTCGTAACATCAGAAAATAACGCAAAGTTTGTCATATTTTGGGTACCCTATAATCCCGCTCACGTTCACGAGCTAAAATATCAGATTGCTTTCACGGATAATATTAACTTGAATCTGTTAGACTCACCTTATACTGTCTTCGTTTATTAAATGGAAGACGGCGAAATCAAGAAATCACCAGCAATAGACGAAGTAATAAACGTAAGTCACAAAATGCTTATTTTTATATTACTTTGCTTAACTCTGTTCCTACCTGTAACAACTGATATTGAATCTGAAATTGCTCAGCATATTGCAGAATTAAAACTCCTAGTTGAATATAACAATTCTCATCCACACTTCATAGAATGTGTCGTAAGTAGAGATAATTGTCTACATGAAGAAATTCCGTACCTTAAATTTCTAGACCCTCCTGAAAAGCTATTAATTTGGTCAAAACGTAACGTCCATATGCCACTATCACTGATTAAAGACCAGTTCTTTAAAGATAAACTTACTGATAAGAAAGCGTTTCTTTCAAAAGTAGAATATTTTTTAACCTACATAGGAAACCAAATTCGTTCTGTTCAGTTTCTTAAGATTATTGCTATAATACCTCTCGCACTTCTCCGTGTTATAACTGCTTGCTCTGCAAAATACTTGATCTTTATTATATTTCTTGTATTATTACTCTTAACGTCTTTCACTGACGCCAGACCAATTGAAAAGATGAGTATCTATGAAAACACAGCTCCTAACCTTCATGTTAACCACTTTGATTGCTCAAAAATGATTTCAAACCAGACGTATTCTCTCAACAAAGTAGCACCTTGCGAAATTCGCTCTGATAAAATTAGCACTAATCAAGCACGAGTCACTCTCTACCAAAGAAATTATAAAGTAAAACTAGAAGCAACTATGTGTAAAGCAACCCAACAGCAATTACGTTGGTTTTGCGATTCTTTTGACTCTAGCGGCATAGATGCCAGACATAATACTATTACTACTTCAGTTAAGCTTGATGCTCAGAAATGCAAACTTGCAAAGGAAAGAAAAAAGATAAAACTTTCCTCTTCTTCTAAATCAGTAGAATTCGAATTTGACAAATCTTTATTCTCAAATTTTAACTCAGGCGATGTTGGAACTGGAAACAATGAATGTAACTCCCGAGGTTGGATTACACACTACACTTATGAAACATATATGCAAAATGTTAGCCTGAATGTAAACCTTAGAGATGGTACAGTTAATAACTGGCAAAATATACCTCTACCTTGTCCTTTATCAGCCGGAGGCTGCGATTCTACATCTACTGATCCATTTGCATACACTTGGGATGAACCCAATAATTGTCTTTTCACTATAATTCGCACTTTTGACGCTCAAATGGTTAAAGCTAATGACAAATACTATATAGTAAAGGATCCTAAATTTACTTCAGCTCAGTCAGATTTCGACTTACAAAGCTTTATGTTCCAAGTTTATAATAAACCACAGTCTTTATGTAGTCATCCACGAATAGTATATCCTACGCCATATGATTCTCTATACATTAGTCTTCGTGACGGATTTGATATGAACACTGGAGAACCCATTCACAAATTTAAACCCGATACTGGTGCTATAATTATGAAAAATAAATTCTATTCCAGTGACAACAAGACAGTTGATACAACATATTCTCAAGTTTATGAGAATATTGATTTCGAAGCACATCTTGGAACAAAAATTGACTATTTGCACTTTAATAATCTTCGGCAACTTCAAACCTCTACTCTAGAGCTATTAAGAAATGACTGTGAATTAGAGCGCTCAACTATTCTTAACACTTTAATGATTTCTCATGAAAATCCGCGTTTAGCTGGATATACCTTAACAAGAAACAGATCTATGTTTCTCAAAACAAATGGCAATGTTGCCTGGCTATATAATTGTCCTGAATTTCATTCACCCTTACAGATTCTTAATAAGTGCTATAATCGAATACCAATTCTTTATGAAGATGAAATTCATTTCGTTGATCCGATTTCTAGGCAAACTTTCACTGAAGCCGAAGAACAATTGTGCTCTGATAAACATTCCAACTTATTTCAACTAGATGTTGACGATGATAATTCATGGGTTGAACTAACCCCACAAATCACAAAAGTAAGAGGACCTGCACTCTTCAAACCACATATAGTTATTCAACAAATTGCAAATGTTATTACTGCAAGTATTTATGCTTCTATCTACACATATAAAGAAATGATGTCCTTCTGGAATTCAATAACTTTCAACTCCAATATGAAAGGAGTTCTCAAACACTTTACTAAGTCATTAATAGATAGCAGAGAATCATTTTCAAATATTTCAGGCACGAATTATTATAACTCTAGAACTATTTATCTAGATTCATTCATTTCACCGGACTTCTTTAATAATCAATTTGTTGAAACCTTTGGTAAAATACAATATATAATTGAGCGATGCGGAATATTCTTTGCCGCTTTCTTATTCATTAAGCTACTCATCGACATAGTCTTATGCTTAATTCGAGCAATGCAAATTAACAAAATTACAGATGCATCTATTCATTTTGGTAAAGCACTCTTTGCTGCCACATTTGATTTAATGTCAGCTCCAATTCTGACTTCTATCTATCTAGCAACTAACTCAGAGAATGATAATACTGATAAAAATAGAGAAAGGACGATGCGTGTTCCAAAATCTGAAGATACAACCAGAGTTACTCAAAGCCCACCTTATGAAATTAATAGAATGCAAGCACTAACTCATGAGAATAAAAGTGGTTATCCAAACCTACATGATGAGAATAATAAAGACGAAAATAGAAACGATCACAACGTTCCTACGTCTCCAGTATAGGATTAATTCCTCTATTACTTTAATATCATCAAACTATATGATGATAATACAGACTGACTTCAAAATTACTACTGATTTACTTTGAAAGAGAATACAAAAAAAATAAGAAAAAGAGAATACTAGCAAAATAACTTCAAAAAATATACTCTTAGAATAGAATAAGAGTAGAGAATACTTGATATTTCGGGAACTTTCTTCAATCCCTAACGAACTGATACCAGTCTTTCAGAAGGAACCTTCAAGTGGTTGGCCCGAATACAATACAAAATCAACTTCTAAACCCCAATCTGGAGTTAAACAACTTGACAGACTAGTACAACCCACAACTCACGTTACCCCATCTACAACTTTTCTCTCAGCTATCAAGATTTCAGCAGTACAAACTCAAGCAACTAGTGCAAATTCATCAACAACAGTTACATCATCATCTACATCATCCAAAAAGAGAACTAAAACTGCAGATACAATTGCAAAGAAACAACCACGTAAACAATTCATTAGAGAGACATTCAACCCAGCGACACCGCTAAAAGTAAATATACCCAAGACAAACAGTACGGTACCCAACGTCTTAGCAAACACTACATCTACTCAATCGTCACGACCAAACTTTCTTAATCTTCATCATTACACAACTACCCCCCTGCAAGACCGCCTACAAAAACAACATCAAGCTGAGATACAAGCTAAAACCCCCGGTTTTAGTGGACACCCGAACTACGATACAAATTTAATCTACCAGTTGCAACCCAACATCAATAGATTCAATCTCATTGGTTATTTGTCAAACAAAAATTCTTATCTACTAACTAATCACAACCTACAAGGACAAACAATACAAGTCCCGTTTGATAATATTACAGCAAACCTCAATCCTCAGCTTGATACCTTTACTTATCAGGTACAGCAAAACTTTCTGACAGAAAGACAACGCTCTCAACAGCTCGAACAACGGATTACTGAGCTCCAACTGGAGATCGCAAATCTGAAGCATCAACTCCACATCCTCCGCTCATCACGTTGAGCACTCACGGAATGGAATAGATAAATTTGTGGTTGTTGATGTTCAGTACTTCCTTCATTACTTCTTCTTCTTTCTCCCGCGGTGAGGAAAATTATTCGTTAGTTTAAACGCCTAATTATTAGTCATTTCGATTACCTTACTCTCTTTGATTCCATTACTCACATCAAGTAAAGTAATCCGCATTGAAACTATCTTCAATGATTACACTTAGCGCAATTTATGGTGAAAAATGAGTCTATTCCTATCTTCAGATTGCAGATTTGATTTGATCTCGCTTCTCTAATAAAATCTGTTCTTTATCTTTACGATTTATCTTGCTTACGACATCATTCGATTGTTCCTTTGAATTCCATAATTTAATTAATGTCTTACAACCTTTCAGTAGACGTTAAATATTTCAAAACATATTGTGATCTCGCTGAATTTATTCAATCGCAAGTTATTAAAACTTCGAAAACATTCTTAGTTGGAAATAAATTCTATACACCATTGTCAGTTCATTGGACATTTGAGTTACAAGAGATTATCTTATTCTTACAAGATAACAATTCTAATGAAATTGTAGTTTATTTTCATCAAGTTCCTGAGTACGATTTATTTGAAATTCTAAAACTTATTCATACAGAAGAAATTCTTAACATCAATAATCTAAACTTTCGACCGCTCACTTATTTCAATTAATATGTTAATCTTCAATACTTCAGTGATCAAGAATATAAAAATGTTACAACCCTTCGTTAACAGGTTTGCATTCATCGCCATCCGCCATTTATAGCTTAAGTACTATTTGGATCTTCCTTTCAAGGATTAATGGGTCTTCCATTCTCCCCATTGACATTAAAATTGAATTACTGCATTATTCAAAATGAACACATATTTTGAAGGAGGTGCTGATATCGAATGGTTTAAAGATTATTGTCAACTCTCTGATCATGTTGAATCCGCTTGGGTTAACTTTCCTAAGCAGATTATTTTTAACGATAAAGTTTTCAGAATCTCCGAATTATATTATTCTGAATTTCAATGCGAAGTCATTTTATTTCTTGAAGACATTGAACAAAAAGAAATTGTTATTTACTTTGAATCAATGACGAAAAGCAAGAATAATTATTTCATGAAGCTAATTCATAATGATCAACCCAGTCTAAATATTAATTCCTTAAACTATAGCAACAAGGCTTACTTCAATTGATTTATTCTTCAACAATACTCAAACAAAGATGAATTACGAAACGGAATTCTTTATTTGGGGAGTCATTGCGGCAACTCTAGCCTTTATGGTGTTGTGCGCAGTAATTTTAATTTCCCTATTCATTTACCTCGCTTGTCATTATAGACCATTAACTTAACCAGTATATTCTTCAAATTATATTATTCTATTATTCAACGTCAGATGTACTAGCAGCACAATTTTATAGAAAAACTTCAAAAGGTCTATTATAACGACCAGCCAAAAAAATTGGATCTATTATTTTGCACAGCCCTGTATCTTAGGACATCGTCAACCCTTCTTCAAGAGAGAACTCAAAAACAAGAAGCTACGATGAACTTTAGAACTTTAACCAAGTAAGCTACCTCACAAACTTTAAATGCTTAATTATTATAAAATTAAGCTGAATAATTTATTCGATTATGTAAAATTTGATGTTTTGATTTAATACCTATGGACCGGGATGGGATGTACTGAAGTGTGCTACACTCAGTAACACTATTTGATAATCTTAGTGCTATTTTGAGAATTTACGTTATAGTGCGTGAAGCACAAACTTGATTTGGACAAAGTCCATTTTGTCGTGTGAACAAATTACTAAGTAGTTTTGAATAAGCTACTATTTTAAGACCACTAACTTAAACTGAGAATATTATGACGTGATATTATCACGCCACACAGATAACACCAAGTTAACCTTCGTAACTCTGTCGACACTCGTTATCTCTATCCAATAGGATACTAGATAACCACGTGTCCGCAAGTATAAAAGGAGCTTGCACGCTCAACTACAAACACTTTTTGGTCCCTGATAACTTCTGATTTAAAATCATACTCCCGTATTGCTCCCTTGCTCAATCTCAGCTTACTTGAGATATTTTTCTAACTTAGAATATTTTGTGACTTGTTCTTAACTAAGAACTCTCTAAGTCATAAAATATTAACTTAGCACAAATTTGGAAATCAGGTAAGTTCAGCTTAACTTCTCTAAGTTATAATTTAACATCTCTCAAACTCTATCTAAGTTACAAGTTAACTTAGAATAGTTCAATCTGTGCTATTTCAATCTTATAACTTTAATTATTCTATCCCTTAATGCTCGGTTCATATTTGATGCTGTTTAACATAACTTATTAATTCATATTTGCATTTAACTTTATTTAATACTTAACTATATACCAAGAGTAGAACTAGGGGTTGAACTCTCAAGTTATACATGTGGTCCCGCGATTAACCCCGTCGTTTAAGTATCTAATGTACGGACCAGCAGTATACCTGCAATCCTTCAGCATGAATGAATTGTTTATTATTAAAGCTGACATTGATATCTTATTCTCAGCTACCGTTTTCAAGATATGGAGTTCCCACCTTACTTTATTATTGCCATACCGAAGTGGTTTTGTGGAATACAGCTTTGTGTTATAGAGCGCATTTGTTAGGAACTTCTAGCTTCTTTTTGTTACTTTTTTGCCGACAGCTTTCTCCAGCTAGGAAAAACAAAGCAGAAATTAACAACCTCAGGTTTCAGGTACGTTATTGTTTTTATCCCAACGTAAAGTTATCGACTTGTAAGTGAGAAGAAAATGTTTATAGTGGTGTTTCTCAGCATCGTAAAGGTGTTAACAATTTTACTATTCTGAAACACATTGTTGATTGTAAAACAGACGTCTCCATAAGTGGAGAAAAGACAGAATTACAGAATATTTCGCTGGGCCTTTGTTTGCGGTTAAATATGTTACTACCGTAATTTTTTCGGTAAAATTTAGAAAAAATGAGAAAAATTTTAATTTTTTACCTTTGATCCATATTTGCATTCAAAGTGAATTGTATGTACAAATTTATAAGACGGATTCTATACTCTTCATCAGCAACTTGGTTCAAAATAAAATTTTTCAGATTTTGAAATATTTCTGGAACTTTGAATTGGATCATTTGTTGCAGGAGCAGATTATTTTTTATTGAGATCCGCATATTTTCCGGAAAAATCTTGCCTGGAGAACCATCTGAAATAGTTCCGCTTAATGCAACTCGTTTTTTTCACTTTGTCAAATCTTCCTTGGGCATATTCCAAAACAAAACATTTGTCCAATTGTGCTGCCTACATATTTAATTTGGATGTAGACTTTGTTGTTATGTTTTATTTTCGAATCTTCTTTTCTTTGCAAATGCACACGTAGAACTGATTTTTTGCAAATGAGTTTCCCATATTCAAAAAAATTTTAACTTATGTTTTCGATAAAATTTGAGCCTGCTCATAAAGAATGCCATTCTGAGGAACTTATTGATAATGAATTGGGTTTTGAGGCAAAAAAAAAAAATTGAAATGAAGTAAATATTTGCAATCATCTTCCCTCTAAGAAAAAAATCTTTTATTTTCTGAGTTTTACCAAAATCTACAATAAGTTTTAAAAAATCCAAAAAAATGCATCAATTGATCATTTTTTGCACAAATTTCGTTCTCGGTTTAACTGCTCCCAGTGTTTCAACAAATAAATTTTGTCGGGAAACTAGTGGTGAATGATTGTGATTCGAAAAAATGCAAATAGGTGCAGTTAACAATTACTTGGAGAATTTTATTTTCTGTCGGAACACCTATCCCATCACTGTTAAATGGCATGTGTTATATTTTCAAAAATTTCTGTGCTCCTAATTTTTTATGCAATACTCTGACAGATAGTACTATTATGCAAGCAATAATCTTTCTACTACTTATAAAGCCAATTGAAAGAGTGACCTATGAAATGTTTGCCGATTGATCATGTGATTGAAGAAGGCTGTTTTATCTTTTATCATTGAGTAGATGTCTTACGGTTTTGTTCAACAAATTTAAGGTGGTACTGAAAAGTCCCCAAAACGCAATGAAATAACAATCATTCTGATAAATTAAATTTTCGATCAAATGAATGTTGAAAAATTAATTTTTTTGAAATGTCGAAATTTTTTCCACTATATTTAACTATTATTATTTAAAAAAATTTCATTGCCATAAAATTTCATAGCAATACAACAATCTTTCAAAAATCTGATATGATCAGACACGATTTATTCCTTACAAGCCAGCTCCACTCACAAACAAAGTGAACCATTTCGTCCATTTTACTGCCCTAATTCCACAAAACGCATTTCATTAAATGTAAAAGTGGAGGATATGGCAACAAAAGAACGATTATTCTAATTGGTAATTATACAATGTCTCCTCAAAACTCCACAAATTAGCGCAATATTATATAAGTAGTCTTACGAGGGACAAAATATCGAATGTCAAAATACCCAATGTGACAAATACCCAAAATATGCCCAAAATTTATTCAAACGTTGAAACTAACAGAACGGCTATTTAGCTTAATATTTAGTTAGTGCCTTTTGCCATGCCTCAGCGGCCCGTGGGACTTGATATGACACTATCCCAACCGATTATGGGATTAAGCTATCAACTTCGTTGTGACCAAACACGCTTGTAATACCGAGTGCTGAATTTTAATCGGATTATTGAACGAAAAGATCAGTAGAGGGAAAAAATTGGGTTTAATGGCACTGGGTATTTTGGCATTGATTATTCTGTAATGCAACCGTTACGAGATAAGCGTTGTCAAAAGAGATTTTACAAGATAGGAGTGTTTGTGCCACGAAGTGATAAATGTAAATGGGTGCCCTAGTTGAGACCTCAATTGAAAAGGGCCCTTCGGGACCATGACATAGTGGAAAAATAACGGCTTAACCATAATTAACTGTAAAAAAAATTAGTTTATCTGTTCGAATGAATTCCTGGAGTTTCGCTTAGCCAGAAATTTTTGTGCAGCAGAGATACGTTTCGACCTCAGAATGTCAGCGGAAAAAAATTTCACCACAATTTTTGTTTACACAAATTATCAGGCTACTTTTTCTAGATAATAATATGACTTAGAATTTGGGTCCATCAAAAAACCAAATAATGATTCGGAAAAATATTTCAGAGATATGAAAATAAAATAGCTTTTCCATTTGAAAATTGATCAATAATGCTGGGTCATGTAGTTTAGTCAATAATTTAGCAACAAGTCTTTTTGGGGTTTTCAAGAGTTTTAGGGTCTAAACTAAGTTGTTGCTTTCAGCTTCAGAGGGCCGAGAACCAATAATCCCCGAGGATGACAATGTGAGCCACAAACAAGGCACTGTCGCCACAGGTTTTTCTAGTAATCGAAGCCATACAGAGGAAGCAGACAAGAACTTGACCTTGAGTGTGAAAAAGCCAGATGTTGCAGCTGATCTGAGGGCCATTGATGGTGAGAAATTGGGCAGCAATGCGTCATCTGGGACAAGTAAAGGGTTCGGGGTTACAGTTGATGTTGAGGTTGTTTCTCAGCTGCAATCAGAAGGTGTGCCTTCTTGTGACGATATTCCAAATACGGAACCGAACTGTTTTGCGAATGTGGCCACCTGCTTTGGGAGCCAAAACGAGTCCTTAAACATCAGAAAAGTAGAAATACGAAAACTTGGAGCGTCGGTGCGCCGAACCGACAAAATACACACGGAGAAGGCACAGGAAAATTATTTGACAAATAGCGGACCGAAAAATCCGGATCTCTCAAATGCCCCGGATGGGAAGACTGAACCTGAAACTGAGCAAGAGAAGACAGAGCGAGAGAATGAGGCACAAGGGCTCCCTACATTTATAATAAACAAGAAGAGACAAGAACACGACCTCACAATCTCACTGATTGTATTGTCTATCGTCTTCATCATCAATTCGGTCATCATTTTTATCATACTGACCACCCAGTACCACAACCAGAACATTGGTGACGCCAGGGTACATGCCATGATTATGATCACTGTGAGTATCAATATTTTTCTCAGAACTCGATATTTGCCTGATTTCTGAAGTACTATGTCATCTAACGAAGAGGTTCGATTACACCAACTAATCAGGTTATGTCTTTAGCGGACTGAAGATTCTCTTCAGATTAATCCACTAAATTTAAGCAACCATCATCCTAATCAGATATCAACAATTAAATTGATCAAAAGTAATTCACAAAGAGTTGATGTAATGGAATAAAATTCCTCTCCAGCAAGAGAATATGACCCAGTGCCAATTTAACACCAGAATTTGTGAAAATTAATTATCCCTAGTTAAGAATTTTTTGGTGTTTGCACCTAAGAAATAGTCGGTATTAACGTTTTTTCTTTCCTATTGAATTTTTGTCGGTATCGTCGTTTTTGTTCGGTATTTATCATAGGAAAGATTCAGTATCGTCGTTTTTAAACGTAAGCGAGATTCGGTTTCGTTTAGAGAAAAATTAGCATTTTTTAAACCGTGTCTGAAAAGTAGATTAGTCCCTCGGGCCAAACAATAAAAACGATCGGCATTGGACGTTTTGAAACGCAACCAACCGTCAAAAATTTTGCTTGCAAACTACAAGAAAGCATGTAAAAACTCAGTGAATGAAAATTAATCAACAAAATTCTCATCAAATTTAAATAAATGTAAATTTTTTGAATACAAATTTAATCAAGAAATTTAGACTCATTCATTTATTTTTGTCATTGAGCTAAAAACGAGTTTTCAATGAACTTGCACCTTTTTTCAGAATTTTTTTCTGAGAAAAACGTTTGAAATGCCTGCTATTAAACCGTATAGAAAAGCTTAACTACATTATATGCATAAAAACAAGTTTTCAAATGGAAAAAATTGACAATTTATTACGTCTGAAACCAAACATACCGATGATCTCTAAATTTTAAATACCGAACAAACCCAATCCTCTAAAACTGAACATACCGATTCTCTCTGGAGTCCGAAAAAGACCATACAGGATAATTGTTAAGTGTGAAACCGACACTACCGAGCAAACCGAACATTGCAAAGCCTTCTTACGTTT
This sequence comes from Convolutriloba macropyga, assembly GCF_964194025.1. NCBI lineage: Eukaryota > Metazoa > Xenacoelomorpha > Acoela > Convolutidae > Convolutriloba > Convolutriloba macropyga. The sequence continues at coordinate 65,437,090 of NC_134469.1, read as the reverse complement.
GAAACCGAAAATAAAAAAGATTTCTTACAAATTTTTTGTTGTTTTTGTATGGTCATCTCAACTAGGGATGGCAAAAAATTACGATTTATTGCGTTATTTTAGATGTTAAATCGATGATATTGGGATGTTTTGTTTGTATATGTGTGTATGCGTATGTATGTGTATGTATGTGTGAGTGTTTGTGTGTGAGTGAGTGTGTGTGTCGGCGTGTAGGTGTGTGAGTGTGTGTGTGTATTGTGTGTATGTGTTTGTGTTTTTGTGTGTATGTAAAGGTATGTGTAAGTGTTTGTGTGTGATTGAGTGAGTGTGTGCGTCTTTGTGTGCGTCAGCGCGTGTGTTGTGTATGTATTTGTTTGTGTGTGTGAGTGTTTGAGTTTGAGTGAGTGTGTGTGTGTGTGATTGTGTGTGTGTGTGTGTGTGTGTGTGTCAGCGTGCGTGCGTATGTGTATCTATGTGTGTATGTGTGCTTGTGTGTGTGTGTTGTTTGTATGTGAATGTTTGTGTTGTGTTTGTGTGTTTGTATGTGTTTTTGTGCAGGTATATGTGAGTTTTTGTGTGTGAATGAGTGTGTCTCTCTGTGTGTGTGTATGTGTTGTGTACGTGTGTGTTTTTGTGTGGGTGAGCGTGTGTTTGTGTGTGTGTTTGAGTGAATGTGTGTGTGTCTGTGTATCAGCGAGTGTGTATGTGTATGTGTGCATGTGTGTGTTTGTATGTGTGCTGTGTGTGTTATGTGTGTATGTGTTATGTGTATGTGTGAAACTACAAGTGGGAAATTCATGAATCACATTCTTTCATTACAGGCTATGCTCAATGCTCTCAACAATTCGGTCAACTTGTTTGTATACATGAAGTCGAGCAGTTCATTCAGAGATCACCTTCCAAAAGTTATTTGGACCAAGAAGTAAACAGATACTCATTGAAGACAACGAAAACCCACATGGCCACTGTCTACACAAAAAATATATAGATCTCTGGGGCAGCTGGGTTATTTGTTAGCAAATTCTACCCAAAACTATTGCATCGTTTTGAAAGTAATTGGGGTAATGCGATGCAGTATGGGCTTTAAGAGCGGGATGCGAAGCGAATTTTTTATATAAGAGTAGTGGACCAACACAATGGTTTTTGTGCTAATCACAAAATATACTCCGAACAACAATACTCATGTCAGGAACATTTTGTTCTGTAACAGTCTGATAAGATGCCAAAATTTGCGCACGGCTCGCAACAAAATTCGCAGCAAGATCTGATGTGCGATTATAAAGTCTGTACAAAAGTCCGACCATATATCCCACAATCTCGTTAGTTGAGCTTTCAATAATCACTCGAATAAGGCCACGCTTACTGAAGTGTGATCAAAATTAAACTCTTGAAAACGGGCAACTTGGCATTCAACAATATCTTGGCGTCTTCGATGCAGAAATCTTCGGAATTGTTGAAAAATTAATTGGATTTACTTAATAGTCATAACTATAGTAACTGATTTTTACCAGTGCAACACAATAGCAACACAATATCATTTCACCCCTCAATCATTTCATAGCGCACGTTACCAGTTGGCAACGCAAGCTTGTTTTCGCATTATTAAATGGATAGCCTAATCTCATGTTCAGTTATTGAAATGGTCTCATTTGAAGTCCCGAACAGTACTGAGGCATGAGCGTAACCAGTAAGGGATGTTTAAAGTACTATGTGACCAAGGTTAAAATTACCAATTACAAAAATTATTAAAATCGGGATAAAATTATAGAGAACTGGCGTGATCTTGGCAAGTTTAATCATGAAATTTTCTTGATACAGCTTGATAAGATCATAGCAATATCTTATCAAAATGTACCAAGAATTTTTGTCCTATCGAGATCTTGGTAAGAAAATCCATGTTTTGTCAAGACAGTCAAGATCTTGAATGCCTTGGCAAGGTGTATCAAGTTTCGTTACACTGGGGAAGTAATCGGGGTGGAAAAAAGGAAGAAAAAGTAGGGCACTACAGTAAGGTAGGACAACAAGCCACACAAAATGGATGGAATGCGTTGCTCAATGTTAGCAACAATTCGGCCACCTTGTTTGTCGAATACTTCATTCCGAGTTCACCACCCATAAATTTTTGAGCGAAGAGAAAACAGATAACTAATTAGAACACACTCTACGGACCCAATCTCAAATTTCACCGACAAGACTATTGAGAGTGTTCTTTCGAATTTTTTAAAGCAAATTCTCCCCAAAAGTATTGCATTGGTTTTGAGGTTTATGAGAGAACAGCAACATAAGCGTTCTACTCGTTTTCACCACCCGGACTGAACGTCAGATCTTGATCAGTACTGATTCTGTAAAATTATATCAGAGCTCTGATCATGTCATTTCTAGACGTGGCACGTCCTAAATCAATTCTTGAGTCTTGACAAGTCTTGAGTCAAGTCTTCGCGAAGACTTGACAAGTCGTACGCAAGTTTTGGCCAAGACTTGGCAAGTCTTGAGCAGGTCTTGGTCAGGACTTGACTCAAGACATGCCGAGTCTTGGCCAAGACCTGACTTTGTCTTGACAAGTCTTGACATGGCTTCAGAAGTCTTAAGACGTTAGATAAGACATGATCAGTCCTGATTTGTCAGTTCAAGACAAGTTTTTCACTGGACAATTACCGATCGACTTGAAATTTGTTCCGGGCACGTTTAATATATCTGCACATCTCCAACCCATATTAATTGGCCTCCCCGTCATTTCCCCCTGCAAATTAGCAGTCCACAATATAAGATTGTGCTCTCATAATTGAGGTGATAATTTAATCCTATGTTCAGTTGTGTTATTTCATATCACGTCCTACTGGACGTTAAGGTACAATCATTGCTGGTGGGCGGACCGCGCTCAATTGATTACAATCGGATTGAAGTGATAGAGGAGTAAAAAATATTGGGTTGAAAAGATAGGGGGCTTAAAAAATGGGGTACAAAGTGGAACACCAAAGCAAGGTGTGATGGCAAGCCGCGGAGCCTTGATGGAAACTCAAATCAACTCACAATTTCAATTACTTTATTCTTTCGACCAATCTCATAATGATAGAAAAAGATGACTGCCTAGGTGAAGGTCCGCAACCTATTATAGGTATTGGACAGACCGACTTGGGTCGTGGATATAGTGCTCCAATGCAACCTGACTCAATGGTCTCGGGAAAATTTTTCCGCGCGTTCCGCTCGGCCAATTCCCAATTTTGGTTTATTCGTTCTGGCCAATACTATTATTTTAGTCTATTTTTTTCTTGCCAAAACTCACATTTCGGTTCGTTTACTCTGGAAAGTGCCCACACGTTTGTATGTTTAAGAAGGCTGAAACACTTTTTTTACAACTTTTATTAATATGTAATAACAAAATTAGTTGCTCCGGTCTTTGTCCACATGGACCACTTCGACTGCCCAAAGTCCAGAAGTCTAGCAAGAACAAGCCATTCTCTCATGCAAAAAAGTATAAAAAGACATTTTGCTGAAAAGACATTTTTTGTAAACAATAGCCGATCTTTCGCAACCAGTATCAAAATTCTGCTGCTGTTTGACTAGACTACTTCAAAAATTGATTTCTGAATTTTGCCATGGTCTTTGTTTGGATATTTTTTAACCAAAAATGATAAAAAGTACCTTTTATCGTTATAATTGTTCCTCTATCTTTTGAACAAAAATGTGAACTGATTAAATTATAATTGTTATTGGATGCTTCTATAATTGGTTCTGGTCAATCATTTGGTCAATGGTCTGGCCAATGGTATAGACAAAAAGTCTGTTCAGTCTGACCAATCCTGATCGAAGTCTGTGGTGTCTGGCCGAGGGTGTCCAAAGTCTGCTCGGTTTGACCAACACCTATACTTGAGTGTAGTTGGTGTGGAACCCCCTATCCACGACTCTGGCGGTTCTGACGTCCCAACTAATGTTGAATGTAGATCAGTTGAACGGATATTATTTTTAAGTTTGCAATTTATTTTTCTTTATATTAGTAGCACTGTTAAGTAGCGACGTCATGATGGATAAATTGTGTTGCTTTAACAAATAATTTGCTGAATTTAAATTTTGAAGAGATCATTGTAAATTGCATCAAAAATGGTTATTGCTCCTTTCGTTGCTTGTAAATCTGCCCTGAGCGCTGTAATTTGTTATTTTTGATGTTTCCGAATGATTGTTGCTGATATATAAATCATTTGCAGAATTTTTTTTGTTTAAGATAACTGTATCAATATATTTAATGTTTAACGTTTCGCCTTACCCGGGTCAAAGTTGTCTTCCCGAAAACATGTAAAAGTGGGGTTGTAATGGATGATTTTTTAAAAGAAAAATGCAGCTTAAACTCCTGCGTGTTTTTTGTAGCAATTTGCCGCCAGTGATTTTAAAAGAGTGGGGCTGCCGGGGGGTAAAATGACGTGAGAGTGGGGCTGCCAGGGGATAAAATGACGTGAGAGGGGGGCTGACAAGGCGGGGCGGGGGAGATGAAAAAGTGGAACTGCCGGGGGGGGGGGGGGGGGGGTATGTAAAAATGGGACTGGCAAGGGGGTAAATTGATGCAAGCGTAAGGCGTGTTATAGTAAGGGTTAAAACTAAAAGAGTAACGTTTTACCCTGGATGTCACTTATAAAAACTGCGGACACAACAGCCAGAATAGCTGGATGTCACTTATAAAAACTGCGGACACAACAGCCAGAAAACAGACAATGCGACTACCTAATTGTCCAGATCAAGCGTTCATTGATTAAATTAGTTGATGAGCCGAAAAATTATCCAGATTTTTTTGTTGGAGGCACAACAAAATGTTGTTTGAACACTAAATAAACTGATTCAAGAAGTTCTTTTTGGCGTCATTGGTCCTTTTCTTTTATTTTATCATGTTATTCGAATTTTGTTTATTAAAGCATGACGAAATTTTTGTATTATAAAGCTATACAGAAGAGGAATGGTTGTTTATTGTATACTGATAGCTCTAATTAAAAAACTTTTTTCTTTTGAAACGTAAAATTTTGTCATTTCAATTTTATAAATACACATTTTGTTCTCAGATCCCTAAAAACACCAAATTGATCACTTTTGCCGTCTGATCATTTTGGCAGCTTGATTTGTTGCTTCTATGTGCCCTAAACTAGTATCTTTTGCTTGCACGTATATTGTGCTAACCATTGCACAAACTCGTCTTACGATCTTGCACTTTGACTTCTCTAGTCTTTTCAATAGCTCTTTCTAATTTTTCAGATTTTGATCTCTTTAGCCATGTATATGTTAACTAAGTAGAATTTTTGTCAAGCTATGTCCAGTTTACCTTATGCGCAGTTTACTTGAGGTTGTTCTCTCTCATCTTTCCAACAGTGACTCCTAAAAAATTTCCATATTGCAATTTCAAAAAAGGGGAAACCTATTCAAACTATGTTTTCAAGCCGCAAGTTTATCTTTTGGATTCGTTTGTACACATTATTATAAGAAAACTGGACCAGTTGTTTTTATTTTATGAGATGGCAATTCACTGCTCGAAGATAAGATGATCTGTTCCGAGTAGAAGCCAAATTGCGAGTTATCGAAAAGTTCAACGGTTAAAGTTTAGAAATTTAAAAAAATCCTTAACCGATGTTTCTGATACAGTATGCCCGGAGCTACTCAGAAGAGTATTTCAGTAATAGAAAATTACATTCTATTAATATTTTTTAGCAATCCAAGTATACTGGACATGAATTAAAAGAAATCAACACCACCGAATTAACCCCACCGAATTAATAGAAATTTTCTTACCCGATGCTTCTGATACAGTATGCCCGGAGCTACTCAGAAGAGTAATTCATTAATGAAAAATTATATTCTCATAGTTTTATAGTAATCCAGGTATACTGGTCATGACATTATATAGCCATTTCATTTTATCTTATAGAGTAAGCCAGGTTTATAAACGGGTCTTAGTCTGTCCATCATGATTTATAGGCACATCCTTATTTGAAACCGGAAGTTTGTCTTCCCACCCTGATTTATAACCGGGTCTTTGTCTGTCCACGTTGATTTATAACCGGATCATTTTCTGCTCATCTTTATTTATAACCGGGTCTTTTTATGAATCCTGATTTATAATCGGGACTATGTGTCAATTGTTTTGATTATAAGCAATTATAAATACCACTTATCTACCACTTATCTGAACTATTCGCACGCTTATTGCAAAGCAGTTCAAGCAAAACGATTTTATTAAATAAACTAAATTAAAGCTGCTACATGTAAACTGCACAATCGAACAGAATATTACAAAACAAGCGATATCACACAAAATCATGCAGATTACAAAATCATGCAGATTAAAAATAAAAACAGATTATAAATGATGAGTTTTATGATAGTTATAAATATGATAGTGTATATGACTCTAGTCAAACCATTCCCGTTTGTAAATAATGATGGTTACACTTGTCCCGGTTATAAATAATGACGGACAGACATAGTCCCGTCTGTAAATCATGATGGAGAGACAAAGACCCGGTTATAAATCTGGATGGCCGAACGAAGGCCCGGTTATAAATCACGATGGGCAGACAAGAACCTATTTATAAATCATTATGGACAGACAACGACCCGTTTATAGGGCTGGATACACTTCAGATGTCTTGGATCACTTTTGTCTGCAATTCTTTTTAATGTCTCAGTGCTGAAATGCTCGAAGCGAAAAGTCCGGGAAATCGCATTTAAACTGATTATTTTTGCTCCAAACGTCTTCATAACACAAATTTAACAGTAAACGTCAGTATACAAACCAGTGCGATGAATACGGCCCATACACTATTTGTCGTGAACAGAAACCATCCGATACTCCCTCTAGATATAAATTACAATTTTTCTGTGCGAAAAAACGACGCTTTTGGTGTAAAATCCGCAAGAGTGCTTGCCATAAAGGGCAAAGGGTAAAACTTGATCAAATCTAAGATATAAATTAAACAAAATTAATTTAATTCTTTAGAGAGAGGTATGCCTAATTTTTCTTACTGATGCACATTGCCCAGATCAACGACGGATCAGAATTTTTTTCCATAAATTGAACCACACGAGGTTTTATTTACAATTTCTTGGTAAGCATTAGCGGAAGCATATTTTTGTTCCTTTCAAAAAATAATGACGCTGCCAGGCCGGAAGTGGAGATGGAAAAACGCATTTAAATGCTTGTTTGGATTGAAATACCATGAGTCATAGAAATACTAACAAACTGTCTTAGGATCGACAGTCCGCTGTTTATAAATTAGCCGGTGGTATCTGCGATTTCATCTTTAGATATAAGATTGTTTTTAATTTAAGAATGGGTGAGATATGACCTCAAAAAAAAAACGCTGAATTCAATCAATTATTGCTGTGCAAAAACAAATGAGTAGATTGCGTAAAACAAAATGGCAGTGCAAAGTATCAATAATAATAGCAATGTCATTACTGAAAAAATTTTAGTTATTCAAATTGGAACCCAAGAAAGGTTAGTTTTTAAACCTTGCATTGTTCCGAGATAAACAATCTGATAACTGCATGCAAGGGTCTCCTCTAAATTCTTCAAAAAAATGATTGAAGTTTTGTTTTTTGAATTTTTTTATTTTCGTTTTTTCTTAAGAGACAAGGTAAAGAATTCCAGTCCTGTAAAGCTTTAGCTTTTTTCCACTTCTCAAAAACGCCTTTAGGAAATTGAAGGTAAGGTTCAATTGTAATAAGGCAGCGGTTAAATCATTTGATATAGATGTGGAGGTGAGGCAAAAAATCGTCGCTGGTTTTAAAAAGAAAAAGATTGATGTCTTCAAAAAAATTGAGTTTTTCTGCAAATATGGGCAGCATTAAAACTTAGAATAAATCATGTACGTTTTTATCGAAGCAACAACTTCTAAGTTTAAAACCAGAGAAAACGTTTCCCGATTAAAAACGGGATGGTAATAGAACGACAAGAAGTGTTTCAACTTTCAGTGAAATGGGAGTACAATAATATGGAAGATAGGAGAAAAATGCAAATTGACACAGATTCTGGTAGCACTGTATTTTGGCAAAAATATTGAACTGAGATTGTCAAACTTCAAATCAGCGGTGAAAATCAGACATCATAAGTCCTATCATAAACAGACGCTTCTGGAACAGCTTACAGAGTAATATAACATTTTATAGAAACAAAGAAGCTGCAAACAACAACGGCCGCAGTTGCGCATTCGGGTACAAAAACTTAGCTTAATGGTGCAGATATAACACCCAAAGCATGTCAAGAGAGAGTAGCTGCTGTCAAAAGATACAAAGCCCATGTGAAACCAATATGACGGCTTCTACTCCTAAAAGACAAGTTCAGGACAAAACTGAAAAATTGGCTTGCTAAGGGATGGAACCGTTGTAGCCAGATGAGGTCTCAAATAAATCACCAACCGTGAGGCACTGAAAAAAAGAACAAAGACTGTGTATGCACCTGAAAACTCATTTCAAGGTCGAACTCATTGACAAAAATCAGCGAATATAAGGCAGGAGATTTTTTCCTCAACCTCGATGGTGCCTCTTATAACGACAGAGTTGACTGGTCTGATGCATACTACCAGATTGAACTTGAGAGGGTGTAAAAGATTAATGCACAATCAAGATTTCGCAAAAGTTTGTGGAGATGTGAATAAAAAAGTGAAGACCTGATGTGAGTGGTTGAAGACCCTTGATTGTATTACACGAGCAGCATAGAGTTTGCTATGAAACGACAGTGGCTGAGGTGATCTTCTAAGGAAATATACTGATGTCTAGAATATCACAAGAGCTGTACAAGAAACGAAAATTTGCAGTCTCAGGTCCTAAGCCAAGTCGAACGGAAGCATATTTCTGAATCTTAAGAAACGATAGCTCGTCAAATAAGCTAAAATAGGGCAAACAGGATCTGAAGTACAAAAGAAAGAATAGGCTTGCAAAAACCTTAGAAAAATACAAAAAACACTACAATATATGAAACAACTTCCCAGGTCGAGGTGGCCAGACCGAAGTGACCCCTGATCAGACGAGTTTCGAGCGCACACATGTTCCCGGTGCGCTCGAATTACATGGTCTGGAAAAGGCTTCGAGCGCACTTTTGTCTGGACAATGGTCTGGAACTTGCCTGATCAGAGGCCACTTTGTTCTGGGACGGTCTGATCGGAGGTCACTTTGATCAGAGGCAGTTTCAAGCGCGCAAAAGTCTGATCAGAGGCCGATTCGAGCGCACACTAGTCTGACCAGAGACCCATTCGAGCGACATTTTTTTCAAGCTTTTTTTGTTTTCTTACCAAATTTTGTTGTCTCTCGTAAGAGTCAACAAAAAAACATTCTGATCAAAACTCCATTTGAAAATCTGATGCGTTTGATCAGAACCAAGGGGTCCAGCTGATAACAACTGCCGGTCCCCTCAAGAAAAGATTTTGAATCAAAGTAGATCAAGACGTTTTTATGCAGAGCTGTCTAAGTTCATTTTTTCAGTTAAAAGCATAAAAAAATGGCATACTCAGTAATTTTTTTGATCATTTTTTTTTCGATTTACTTTCATTAACAATACTTTCAGGATTGGTTTTTTGTTAGTTGAAAATAAGATTGATAAAAATGATAGATGAAATGAATATATTATAACCATATTGAGAGATTTGTTCATGTTTAAAATCATTCTCTGATCAGACTATTTCGAACGCACTTTAGTCTGGACAATGGTCTGAAACTCGTCTGGACAATGGTCTGGAACTTGTCTGATCAGGGGTCACTTCGGTCTGGAACTCGCCTGATCAGAGGTGGCTTCGAGCGTACTTCGAGCGCACAATGATCTTCGAGCGCATTCTCGTCTGATCAGAGGTCACTTCGGTCTGGGACGGTCTGATCAGAGGTCCCACTTGTCTGGGACGGTCTGATCAGAGGCGATTTCGAGCGCGACCTCAACCTGGGTTGCGTGCAATGTCCGTTTGGAGAAATTCATTACACAAATGATGCCAGACGTTTCTACAAAGATTATCGCTGAACAAAACCCGACAAGACGAGCTTAGATGGGGAGAAGTTTAGCAAGCAGAGTTTTCTTGTGTCGATTCCGGAAAACACATTGCGTTTCAGACAACTTTCAAGCTTTCAAGACAATCAATAGTTTCTCGTGTCGAATTTTAACCCCAAAAAAGATGTAAGACTGGGGGGTGGGGTAATCGGGGGAATTTTTAGCCAATTGCACTCAAAACTCTTACATCATTTGAGGGGTAATGGGGGGGGGGGTAATTCAGTGCAAAAGTGTGAGGTAATTGGGGTAAATTTGGGGCGGGGGTTAAAATGGTGAAAGAGTAGGGGTTAATTATCGCCATTACCCCCTTTATCTTACATCATTTTACCCCCTAAATTTACCCCCCTAATCTTACATCTTTTCGGATGTTCTTTTTTTTTGGGGGGGGGGGGAATATAAAAATCTAACCTCCCATTCTCCCCAAAACCCCCATATAACCCCTAATTTCCCCCCATTATTTCTTAGGGGGGGGGGGTTAAAATCTCAAAATCCCTCATTACTCCCCATTACTCCCCATTAACCCCCTTAATCTTATATAGTTTTACCCCCTAATATTACATTTTTCTAAGGGGGGGGGGTAACTTCGAGGTGTAAAATCTAAAAATTCCCCCCAATACCCCGATTAAGAATCGGGGTATTGGCGAAACCACATGGCGTAAAGGATATTGATCGGCAATTATGTTGCACAATTTTGTAATCTCTTTTATAGAGTGTTAAAACTTGAGCCGTTTTAAGATCGGATGGTAGTGCAGATTTAGTTGAAGATTATATTAAACAGTAAAGAGAAAGTTTGGAACTTTGTTATGCGTGGCTTTTGTGGGATGGGGTTAGAGGGTTAGGCTAGTTGTGTGTCTTGCCGTCTCTGGTTGCAATATGGTAACGTGTTCTCACAGCCTGAGACGCTAGTTTTAACACCTGTTGCAATAATAGCAGTTAAATAAACTGCCAGTGTAATAAATTTTAATGCGCGATCGACACTCGAAAAACACTTCAGCTTTAGACTACGAGTTTATCACACTCTTTTATCACCACTGTTACTAAGTAAACAGTGTCGATAAACGAATGATGATAAACTCGTAGTCTACTGATGGAAACAGTTTGGTAAACTTGTAGTCTAAAAAACAAAGATGATCGCAACAGGTGTTGATCAAAAAATTACCACACGGTTGTTATCGCCCTCGAAGTTATCATAACACCTCGGCGTCGGAGTTTGATAACTTCTCGGTGGCAATAAAAACTGTGTAGTCATATGCTCGGTATTTTTTATTACTTTCGAAAATTTGAATTTCCTTTGGTTTGGTCTGATCAAGGTAAAAATCAAGTTTTAGTCTATTAAGTGCATTATCATGACTTAAATTTGTTTTAAATATTTCATGTTCAGATATATGTACAAATATACTGTATTTATGCTGATTCAGAACTGATTCTTCCATTTACTATGTGAATATAACGATTCAGCTCTGAGTTGTACTGCGACTAGGGTACGCTTTACTAAATAAAAACAGTGATCATTTAAAGGTCTTGATTTGTTCAATCGTAGCGAGGAGTACATGCAGAAACCTGATAAAAGTCGCAACAACTGGGGGTGGGGGTGGTAGAATGCTTAGCTTCACGTCATTTCAATCCCTTAACATTTGGATACGTCGAACACTTGGAAACTGATCGTCTAATTAATATGCATCTGACCTCGAATTCCAATTGAGTTCGTTTGCTAGAACATGTTTGTTGTCCGTTTTACAGATGAAGATCAGAATTAATGATTACTATGAGGCACCCCTAGTTGAGGCCACATGGGGAGCTTAGACCTCGACGAGCCTAGATGGGGAGAAGTTTAGCAAGCAGAGTTTTCTTGTGTCGATTCCGGAAAACACATTGCGTTTCAGACAACTTTCAACATGTTTTTATCTTACATCATTTTACCCCCTAAATTTACCCCCCTAATCATACATCTTTTCGGATGTTCTTTTTTTTGGGGGGGGGGGGAATATAAAAATCTAACCTCCCATTCTCCCCAAAACCCCCATAACCCCTAATTTCCCCCCCTTATTTCTTAGGGGGTTAAAATCTCAAAATCCCTCATTACTCCTCATTACTCCCCATTAACCCCTTTAATCTTATATAGTTTTACTTCCTAATATTACTTTTTTTTAAGGGGGGGAAACTTTGAGGTGTAAAATCTAAAAATTCCCCCCAATACCCCGATTACCCCCTTACCCCCTAATCTTACGTCGCTTTACAATCCAAAAAATTACCCCCCCCCCCTAATTTTACATCTTTCGGGGGGTAAAATCTGAAACGTCCCCCATTACCCCCATTAACCTCCATTACCCCCTAGTCTTACATCGTTTTACCCCCATAGACAGTTACCAATTACCCCTCCCCCTTTCATCAGAATGGGGGGTGGGGGTAATTTCGACACGGGTTAAGAGGCATCAGCGAAATCACATGGCGTAAAGGATATTGATCGGCAATTATGACGCACAATTTTGTTATCTTTTTTATAGAGTGTTAAAACTTGAGCGGTTTTAAGATCGGATGGTAGTGCAGATTTAGTTGAAGATTATATTAAACAGTAAAGAGAAAGTTTGGAACTTTGTTATGCGTGGCTTTTGTGGGATGGGGTTAGAGGGTTAGGCTAGTTGTTTGTCTTGCCGTCTCTGGTTGCAATATGGTAACGTGTTCTCACAGCCTGAGACGCTAGTTTTAACACCTGTTGCAGTAATAGCAGTTAAAGAAACTGCCAGTGTAATAAATTTTAATGCCCGATCGACACTGGAAAAACACTTCAGCTTTAGACTACGAGTTTATCACACTCTTTTATCACCACTGTTACTAAGTAAACAGTGTCGATAAACGAATGATGATAAACTCGTAGTCTACTGATGGAAACAGTTTGGTAAACTTGTAGTCTAAAAAACAAAGATGATCGCAACAGGTGTTGATCAAAAAATTACCACACGGTTGTTATCGCCCTCGAAGTTATCATAACACCTCGGCGTCGGAGTTTGATAACTTCTCGGTGGCAATAAAAACTGTGTAGTCATATGCTCGGTATTTTTTATTACTTTCGAAAATTTGAATTTCCTTTGGTTTGGTCTGATCAAGGTAAAAATCAAGTTTTAGTCTATTAAGTGCATTATCATGACTTAAATTTGTTTTAAATATTTCATGTTCAGATATATGTACAAATATACTGTATTTATGCTGATTCAGAACTGATTCTTCCATTTACTATGTGAATATAACGATTCAGCTCTGAGTTGTACTGCGACTAGGGTACGCTTTACTAAATAAAAACAGTGATCATTTAAAGGTCTTGATTTGTTCAATCGTAGCGAGGAGTACATGCAGAAACCTGATAAAAGTCGCAACAACCGGGGGTGGGGGTGGTAGAATGCTTAGCTTCACGTCATTTCAATCCCTTAACATTTGGATACGTCGAACACTTGGAAACTGATCGTCTAATTAATATGCATCTGACCTCGAATTCCAATTGAGTTCGTTTGCTAGAACATGTTTGTTGTCCGTTTTACAGATGAAGATCAGAATTAATGATTACTATGAGGCACCCCTAGTTGAGGCCACATGGGGAGCTTAGACCTCGACGAGCCTAGATGGGGAGAAGTTTAGCAAGCAGAGTTTTCTTGTGTCGATTCCGGAAAACACATTGCGTTTCAGACAACTTTCAAGCTTTCAAGACAATCAATAGTTTCTCGTGTCGAATTTTAACCCCAAAAAAGATGTAAGATTGGGGGGTGAGGTAATCGGGGGAATTTTTAGCCAATTGCACTCAAAACTCTTACATCATTTGAGGGGTAATGGGGGGGGTTAATTCAGTGCAAAAGTGTGAGTTAATTGCGGTAAATTTCGGGCGGGGGTTAAAATGGTGAAAGAGTAGGGGTTAATTATCGCCATTACCCCCTTTATCTTACATCATTTTACCCCCTAAATTTACCCCCCTAATCTTACATCTTTTCGGATTATCTTTTTTTTGGGGGGGAATATAAAAATCTAACCTCCCATTCTCCCCAAAACCCCTATAACCCCTAATTTCCCCCCATTATTTCTTAGGGGGTTAAAATCTCAAAATCCCTCATTACTCTACTCCTCATTACTCCCCATTAACCCCTTAATCTTATATAGTTTTACTTCCTAATATTACTTTTTTTTGAGAGGGGGGAACTTTGAGGTGTAAAATCTAAAAATTCCCCCCAATACCCCGATTACCCCCTTACCCCCTAATCTTACGTCGCTTTACAATCCAAAAAATTACCCCCCCCTAATTTTACATCTTTCGGGGGGTAAAATCTGAAACGTCCCCCATTACCCCCATTAACCTCCATTACCCCCCTAGTCTTACATCGTTTTACCCCCATAGACAGTTACCAATTACCCCTCCCCCCTTACATCAGAATGGGGGGTGGGGGTAATTTCGACACGGGTTAAGAGGCATCAGCGAAATCACATGGCGTAAAGGATATTGATCGGCAATTATGACGCACAATTTTGTTATCTCTTTTATAGAGTGTTAAAACTTGAGCGGTTTTAAGTTCGGATGGTAGTGCAGATTTAGTTGAAGATTATATTAAACAGTAAAGAGAAAGTTTGGAACTTTGTTATGCGTGGCTTTTGTGGGATGGGGTTAGAGGGTTAGGCTAGTTGTTTGTCTTGCCGTCTCTGGTTGCAATATGGTAACGTGTTCTCACAGCCTGAGACGCTAGTTTTAACACCTGTTGCAGTAATAGCAGTTAAAGAAACTGCCAGTGTAATAAATTTTAATGCCCGATCGGCACTGGAAAAACATTTCAGCTTTAGACTACGAGTTTATCACACTCTTTTATCACCACTGTTACTAAGTAAACAGTGTCCATAAACGAATGATGATAAACTCGTAGTCTGCTGATGGAAACAGTTTGGTAAACTTGTAGTCCAAAAAACAAAGATGATCGCAACAGGTGTTGATCAAAAAATTACCACAAGGTTGTTATCGCCCTCGAAGTTATCATAACACCTCGGCGTCGGAGTTTGATAACTTCTCGGTGGCAATAGAAACTGTGTAGTCATATGCTCGGTATTTTTTATTACTTTCGAAAATTTGAATTTCCATTAGTTTGGTCTGATCAAGGTAAAAATCAAGTTTTAGTCTATTAAGTCCATTATCATGACTTAAATTTTTTTAAAATATTTCATGTTCAGATAGATGTAGAAATAGACTGTATTTATGCTGATTCAGAACTGATTCTTCCATTTACTATGTGAATATAACGATTCAGCTCTAAGTTGTACTGCGACTAGGGTACGCTTTACTAAATAAAAACAGTGATCATTTAAAGGTCTTGATTTGTTCAATCGTAGCGAGGAGTACATGCAGAAACCTGATAAAAGTCGCAACAACTGGGGGTGGGGGTGGTAGAATGCTTAGCTTCACGTCATTTCAATCCCTTAACATTTGGATACGTCGAACACTTGGAAACTGATCGTCTAATTAATATGCATCTGACCTCGAATTCCAATTGAGTTCGTTTGCTAGAACATGTTTGTTGTCCGTTTTACAGATGAAGATCAGAATTAATGATTACTATGAGGCACCCCTAGTTGAGGCCACATGGGGAGCTTAGACCTCGACGAGCCTAGATGGGGAGAAGTTTAGCAAGCAGAGTTTTCTTGTGTCGATTCCGGAAAACACATTGCGTTTCAGACAACTTTCAACATGTTTTTATCTTACATCATTTTACCCCCTAAATTTACCCCCCTAATCATACATCTTTTCGGATGTTCTTTTTTTGGGGGGGGGAATATAAAAATCTAACCTCCCATTCTCCCCAAAACCCCCATAACCCCTAATTTCCCCCCATTATTTCTTAGGGGGGTTAAAATCTCAAAATCCCTCATTACTCCCCATTACTCCCCATTAACCCCCTTAATCTTATATAGTTTTACCGGATCTTTTCCGTTTGTGCCCCCCCCCCCCAGCTTAGTGGGTGCATATTATTTGCAACCCCCAGACGCACGTGCAATATTTTTACATAATGATTTACAATGTAATGACACGTGCTCTGTCACTGGGGGGAGCATAACGTACTTGGGGGGCACAAACGGAAAAGATCCGTTTTACCCCCTAATATTACATTTTTTTGAGGGGGGAAACTTTGAGGTGTAAAATCTAAAAATTCCCTCCAATACCCCGATTACCCCCTTACCCCCTAATCTTACGTCGCTTTACAATCCAAAAAATTAACCCCCCCTAATTTTACATCTTTCGGGGGGTAAAATCTGAAACGTCCCCCATTACCCCCATTAACCTCCATTACCCCCTAGTCTTACATCGTTTTACCCCCATAGACAGTTACCAATTACCCCTCCCCCTTTCATCAGAATGGGGGGTGGGGGTAATTTCGACACGGGTTAAGAGGCATCAGCGAAATCACATGGCGTAAAGGATATTGATCGGCAATTATGATGCACAATTTTGTTATCTCTTTTATAGAGTGTTAAAACTTGGGCGGTTTTAAGATCGGATGGAAGTGCAGATTTAGTTGAAGATTATATTAAACAGTAAAGAGAAAGTTTGGAACTTTGTTATGCGTGGCTTTTGTGGGATGGGGTTAGAGGGTTAGGCTAGTTGTTTGTCTTGCCGTCTCTGGTTGCAATATGGTAACGTGTTCTCACAGCCTGAGACGCTAGTTTTAACACCTGTTGCAATAATAGCAGTTAAATAAACTGCCAGTGTAATAAATTTTAATGCCCGATCGACACTGGAAAAACACTTCAGCTTTAGACTACGAGTTTATCACACTATTTTATCACCACTGTTACTAAGTAAACAGTGTCGATAAACGAATGATGATAAACTCGTAGTCTACTGATGGAAACAGTTTGGTAAACTTGTAGTCTAAAAAACAAAGATGATCGCAACAGGTGTTGATCAAAAAATTACCACACGGTTGTTATCGCCCTCGAAGTTATCATAACACCTCGGCGTCGGAGTTTGATAACTTCTCGGTGGCAATAAAAACTGTGTAGTCATATGCTCGGTATTTTTTATTACTTTCGAAAATTTGAATTTCCATCAGTTTGGTCTGATCAAGGTAAAAAATCAAGTTTTAGTCTATTAAGTGCATTATCATGACTTAAATTTTTTTTAAATATTTCATGTTCAGATAGATGTACAAATATACTGTATTTATGCTGATTCAGAACTGATTCTTCCATTTACTATGTGAATATAAAGATTCTGCTCTGAGTTGTACTGCGACTAGGGTACGCTTTACTAAATAAAAACTGAGTGACCGTTTAAAGGTCTTGATTTGTTCAATCGGAGCGAGGAGTACATGCAGAAACTTGATAAAAGTCGCAACAACCGGGGGTGGGGGTGGTAGAATGCTTAGCTTCACGTCATTTCAATCCCTTAACATTTGGATACGTCGAACACTTGGAAACTGATCGTCTAATTAATATGCATCTGACCTCGAATTCCAATTGAGTTCGTTTGCTAGAACATGTTTGTTGTCCGTTTTACAGATGAAGATCAGAATTAATGATTACTGTGAGGCACCCCTAGTTGAGGCCTCATTTTTATGTCCAGAATCAATCGCGGGGGGGGGGGGGGGGGTGGGTGAACCCAAGCTAAATTCAAAGCCAAATGTGGGGAATAATAAGAAAAAGGGCAGCTGAGAACAGGCCGCTGTGGCCTAATGCTGTTCCGCTGCGATTACGCAGGAACAAATTATTATTATTATTAAATGATTTTCATAACTGAATACTGTTAGAGGACAGTCTTTAAAGAAGCCGATATAGCTAAGGGAGTTTTTCAAAATGCAAAAAAGTTCTTTCTAAGAATATCGTCGCTAACAATAAAGTGAGAGCAAAATGCAAAATGAGGATATTGAAACAACATGGCAGATTTACACTCATGCTGTCTCCATCTTTGGCACGGGAAAAAAACTTATAAAACTTAGTGCAAAGCAATAGTTATGGGTATTCATATAATTGACAACAACTGTACTTATCTCGGTCATTTAATTGACTTCTGATCAAATTTAACACTGAGTACATCCATGTACATCTCATCCTCTAAAAGTCAGAAATCATCTGGAAAAAAACTCAAACATTAGCATGTCGGATTCGAAAAGCGGGCTAACAAAGTGTGCTATGAACACATAACCTAAAACTTTAGCATTGGAACACATAAGACTGATGGAATGAGCAACAAAGTTACCAATTAAATGGATCTACTCGTTTAGCTGTAAGTTCTTAACGTAGAAAGCGATTCCCTTCACCATTAAAGCCCTCGATTCTACCCCAGCTCTTGTCTCGTCTTGTTTACATAATCGTAGAAATTAAAGCCCGACACCCTGTATACGCGCATGCAGGCATACACACACACACACACACACACATATATATATATATATATATATATATATATATATATATATATATATATATATACATATACCAACACATACAAACT
>NC_134469.1:65236429-65418429 GCF_964194025.1 Convolutriloba macropyga | reverse complement strand
TCAAACAGTTTTTATCGAAAACTGAGTGGGAAAAAGAAAAACAAGCTCTAGAGTATCGGTTTAAACTTGCTCAAACCTTGAATATGAACCGTTCAGACATTAAAATTAGATCAGCTAGTCTGTTTTTCAGGAACAAAATGATTGATACTTACTTATTTATAGAAGAAAATAGTTGCCTACTAAAGAACTCTCCCGAATTCAGTTGACTGCAATCAAGTAAATTTTTGCGTGTACTATCATTGAATTGTCCTTCACTCTTAAGTATGGATAGATTAGTGATGTTGGATATCATTCTGAAAACTATTCATCCCGATATTGTTTGCCTCACAGAAACCTGGTTAAACCAAATTAATGAAAACCAAGAAGCCCTAATTAGTCAATCTTATTCAATCCAGTCGCAATCAGATAGATAACTTGGACCGCATGGGGGTGTCCTAATAGCACACCGAAACACATTATCATGCGAAGTGGAGGTATTGCGAACAAATTTAGATTTCATTTGTTGTTGCTTATACACCTTCAAGGAAGTTGCAATCATTATTATCACCATTTATAAACCCCCAGCTGACAGCAAATATAGACTCAGTGCCGATGTGTTATGCAAAACCATTCAGGAGATTGTCAGAGATGTCCAAGAATAACAAAGATCCATTGAAGCTTTTACTTTCTTTTTGAATGGTGACATTAACTTCACTCACACGAATTGGCTTACTTTAAGTAGTAATTTTTCATACGAAGAAGTAGTTTTGAACGAATTCAAAAAATTAAATATGTCATAACTGCAATCTCAGTCAAGCTCGCTGGATATATTTCTTAGTAACAATACTAACTTATGTAGCGAAACATCAGTGGAGAAATCGTTCTCAGATCACAAGTATCTGTTAGCTGAAATTTCGATTGACTATGCTGAGCAAGAAGCCTTGCCTAAATTGAAACGTTTATATATTGGCAAAGCTAATTGCGACAAAATTACGAACAACTTTAATTTTCCAATGTCTTCCTTTCACTCAATTATTAATATTTTCGACTCATTTTACCATAAATTAGAACTAGCGTCTTCCATTGCAATTCCACTCAAAACCTCTAGAAGAACCAATGCGCCTTTTTACATGTCCTCTAACAGTATCCATTTAGCAAATAAACTCAAAACAGCTTTGAAAAATACACAAAGCGCAGCGAAAATTTCACGACTTAGAGAAGAATTATCCACTTCTCTAAATAATGACACGAAACATTTCGTTGAAAAAAGCAAAGTCTGGTCCACAAACAATGCATATAAACTAATGAGACAAATAAGAAAACAGCCAGCTCTGCCTGAGAAAATGGTGTACAAAGAAAAAGAAGTTTACGGGTACAAGAGCATTGCAGAATGTTTTAACAATTACTTCGCTTCTGTTTTTGTTCAAGACGATTCTGCAGTTGTTATTCAATTTAACCAAAGTCCAGAAGTTGTTTTGAGGACATTCAGTTTAGCAAAGTGGCTCTGAGTGAGGAAATCAAATACAGACGTAGTGGTGCTAACTCTTTTGATGGAATCAGCCTAAAATTTTTGAAGTCTGCTTTACTGTACATTTCGAATCAACTTTTGTTTATCTTCAGTTGCTGTGTTAGCAAATTTGAGTTTCCCAGTTTGTGGGAAAAAGTGCATGTACGACCTCATTTCAAAAGCGGTAGCAAATTAGATATCAAGATCTACCGACCAATTGCCATGTTTAGCTCCTTATCACTGCTATTTGAGCGTTTGGTGTATAAACAGTTCTCGATCTTTCTGCAACAAAAGCTTTGCGGATGGCAACATGGTTTTAGGAAAAATCATTCAACCACCACTTAGTTACTTCTCTACTGCAAGAGTTGTGTGAGTTACTTGAAGCAAACAAAATGCCAATGACAGTGTATCTAGACATAGCAAAGGCCTTTGATACCATCAATTATAATGTCATACTTTGAAAATTAAGTCGAATGAGCTTTGACAGTGCTTTCTTGAGATTTTCGCGTCATATTTAACTGATCGACAGCAGAGAGTTGTAATATCTTGCGGAAAATCGGACCTTCGACCAATCACCAGCGGTGGGCAATCACCAGCAAGGGTCAATTTTTACAGTGTTTCTTTTTTACGTTTATATAAATGAGCTACCCGAAATGATTGTCAATGAGTGCTAATTATACGCGGACGACACTAAAATCGCCAGCACTGTAGACAAAAAAAATACAGCTGGAAAAAAGAATTGAAAATGCTATTGTTTGGAGCAAGGAGAATCGGTCAAACTTCATTTTCGATAAGTTTAAAAACGTAAAAATTAAAACAAGCAAATTTTGCGTCTTCCCAGCAATGGAACCATCTCACAGATAACACACTTCAAAGATTTGGGCATATATTTCTCAGAAAATTTAACATGGGATTATCACAAATCAGAAGCTTGCTTATCTAAAGAGAACAATTCCAAGTGAAACGAAATTGTCAGTCAAATGCAACCTAGTCAAAACTTACATAATATCGATCTTGTTTTGTGGATCAAATGTTTGGTATGCCGGTAAAACTATCGTAAGGCAAATGGAAACGCTGCAGAGAAAAAGTTTTAATTGGATACAATCAAACAGTCATTTTACTGAGAAAGAATACAATGATGTCTTCGATCGGTTAATTTACTTCCGATCACATATCAATATGTCCTTTTGGATCTCTTAGTCTTAAACAAAATTTTGAAAAGAAAACTTCCACTTGAGGCAGAGCAATTTTGGCAAATAAGGAATGGACATCCAAAAACACGATCAAACGCGAAAATATTTTTATACTCAAACGAATGTAATCGCCAGCGTGGCCGATCTAATTTTTTCTACCGAGTTACAAACTTCAGCAATTCGATGTCACTGGCGCGTGATTTTCCCAACTATAACCCATATTCAAGTCCTTCCAAATTCAAAAGAGAAGTCAAAGAATATCTATTTGATTTAGCTAAGAAGAATTTTTATTACAAATCATACTCATATTGATGGACAGTGTTTGAGGGAAAACAAATTCAAGCCCCGTCAGGGACTTATTAAGCTTGGTGAAATCAAGTTTAGGGAAATTCATTATTATTACTATTAATATACAATTTATACAATTTATACATACAATGAAATAAGAGATAATGTGAGTGAGGACATATCCGAGAAACAAAAGAAGCTGTCAGAAGAAGCCAAGTATACCAAATTCGATGTTTACCAACCCGTGTTGACTAAAAATTATAATCTTAGAACTTTCCTTTTATGGATCATTGGTGTCATAGAACAAAAAAGTTTTACGAATTTGGTAGGGTTAAAACAGTTTCATAGAAGGAAGTAGTTTGATTTATGACTAAATAGATGGAAGTTCGAGGATTACAACTTTTTCATAAAAGGAGGTTCTATGGTAACAGCGACTCCACAAACTAAAAATAATGATTTTTAAAGCTGTTTCTTGGTTCCTCTTGAAAATCTTAGACCACCCTTGGACAGTTTAGCGGCTAAGGCGAGTCTAGATTAGCAGTCTAAGAAAAATTTGAGGTCCTTATATAGCTTTCAAGACACCAAAAATGTTCCGAATAAGCCAATACTCTAAAACAAGGAAAAGAAACACAAATAGCACCAAGATCACAGAGGAAAAGAAACAGATAACAGATGAAGAGAAGGCCCATAAGGTGCACAAGGGTACTTTACCTGTGATAACGTTTTCAAAACACTGATTTCCAGAAAAATGATTCAATAAACTCTTTTGTCATATTGCATCATACATCACCTGTGACTAGTTTAGTTGGTACCAAAAAACGTTATCAAATTACGGATTAGATTAAATTTGGCTGTTAACAAGCATTTAAATTTGCTTGTGCTTTATGAAGTTTTATGACTACGTTTTTTCCATAAAATAATGCAAAAAATGTCAGGTGAGTCTCAGATTTCTATTGACTTTAAAACAATTTTCGAAACGTCTGGCAATTGTGATTTTGGCTTACAAAAACAAAGACGGAACTTAGCAACATCTGGCTTGCTTTTCACCTTTGCCGTCTTCACGCGAAGAATAGAGTCTAGTAACTCTTTATGATTGCCAATGAATCAATAGTGCTTGTTGGTTTCCTGTAACGAAGTTATGTGAAAGTGACGTTTTTCTACAGATACAGAGACAACTACAGGAAATCAGGCGAGGGTGACGGAGAAGGCAGTGGAGGAAGAGGTTCTAGCTCCAAAAATAAGGTATAGACACTCAAGAGACTTTGGAACTCTTTCCTGTCCTATAATTTCAACTTAAAAGGACAAGATATGGTTAAGATAGACACTTCAATATAATGAACAATATCGCCTAATGGCGACGTTACTGATGCTCTCGTTCAAAACTCTCTTAATATAGAGCTACGAACCTGTATTGGATCCTACCCCAATTGAAATGGCCCTGCTAACTGGACCCCACGGCTACCATTTTGGAAAAACATCAGAGACAGCAAATCCAAGAGCCAAAAGAAGCAATTATCGATAATAAACATTAAATGGCACCACAACAGTATTGAAAAACTCTATCTAAATTAGATTTGTCTAGTAAAAACGGCTCAAAAATGTTGTTCTAGATAACAATATTTCGGATTGTTTTTCGTTAGCAAAATCTTTCCTCGGAGGATTTCAGCTGGAACACTTTTATTTATTTTTTATTCAAAGACCCAAAAATGCAATAGATTTGTGACAAAGTCTAGTCTGGTCGATAACAAGCTCCCTCCAAAGTCTTCAGATTATGAGCCCAAACTTTGTCAAAAAATCTAGAACCACTTTAAAAGAACCAGCCTGATACTTTCATTGCAACAATAAATTTATAACCAAGTGGTTCAATATAGTTGAAATAAACAATACTTCAAACCATTCAAGCAAAATTATAAAAATCATTTATTTTCCATTAAGAATCGTGTAATATTGTTTTTCTAATTGTTTTTTCCCCAAAAAAATAGCTTTTAAAAACTTCTACGCTACTAATCAATCGAAATTTTTCATGCCGTGAGAGCAAGAAATTGTTCAGAGTTTTCTTTAAAAAATTTTCATTCGGCCAACCGCAGACATTGTGGTAATTTATTCCTTTTTTATACGCAATGACGAACAATCGGGTTCATCCCAAAGTTGGTTTTGACATTTTGTTTGACTAATAGCCGCAAAGCGATCGCGGCTATTATTGGGGACATCGTGATTTTTACAATTCAAAGAATTTGGGTTGTATTGGGGCGCTGTCTCTTTTTTTAAGATCTGTTCACACATTTTCATGGTTTTTGAGGTCAAACTGGAGTAATTATTTTGGTCACGCCGAAACAGTAA
Organism: Convolutriloba macropyga; assembly: GCF_964194025.1. Lineage (NCBI taxonomy): Eukaryota > Metazoa > Xenacoelomorpha > Acoela > Convolutidae > Convolutriloba > Convolutriloba macropyga. The sequence continues at coordinate 65,413,122 of NC_134469.1, read as the reverse complement.
GTGGAGTGAAAAAGCGAGTGGTTTTGCGGCGTGAAGTTTTTTCGCTCTAATTTCAAAGTAGAGTGAGAATACGGTGTTTGAACAATAATTCGCTTTATCGGTAGTGGTTTTTTGCTCACATGCGGCAATTTCACTTCCATTTTTTTACTGTTTTCTCAATTTTTTGGGTAGAATTTTTTCTAAATTGTTTTCCCAATCATTTCAGAGTCTGTTCTATGTCTAGTTTTCTGTTTAGTCAGCGAAAATTCTTTGAAATGTACGCCAGGACATGTCCCGCTATGTTTTTTTTAATTCGTCGTCTCAATCGATGATTCTTACGACCTGACTTCTTGGAATTGACTTTTTCAATTACTTTAGTTGCTTCCACTGCTTTGAAGTTAAATTTTTTGTACGTGACGTCATTTCTGCTTTTAGGTCAAAACCTCAATAAAAAAATGACTTCCCAACTCTCTTATTGAACTTTAAATTTTTTGAACATTTACGGGTTAAAGATCAATAGTGTGCATCTAAGTAGTGCCAAGCTTATACGCCCTAATTTTTGAGTATTAGTCTTGAGTTTTCGATTTCGAGCATCTTCTTTGAAAAAGCTGTTTTAGGGTTTTTTCCTTATAGACCGTATGTGTCGTATAATTGACAGTCCGATTCTAAAGCAAAATGTCTACTGGTCTATTAAAGGACTGGTGGTCGATCTGTCTATCTTATTTCTCTAGTTGATTCAATTCATGAAAGGCAACAAGCGTCTATCGTGGCTATTTTCCGGCAATCTGCCGGCTATCTTTTCGAGTTGTTTTGTTCGGGTGGTTTTGATGAAGACTCGGATACATGAAAATTTTCAGATTTTTCTGGTCTGGCTATGCCATAATGAAATTTGATTAGCGACGTTTGTTTTACTATAAAATAACCTGTCTATAAATTTTGAGCGAAGATTGCCAAAAACGATGTGTGAAAGCACAAGTCATTCTAAATCAGGAAGGCGCGTTCAAGGGAACTTGATGTCCTATACGGTATATTGCAGTACAATTTGATCATAACAAAACGTGTTAATTGTTTTAATTTGCACTGCAAATAGATTAAGCTAAGGTTGCGTTTTGCGTCGCATCCAGCTCATAAAACAGAAGCAAACTTATTAAAAAAAAACATCTTTCATTTGAAAGTAATCGTTTCAAGTTGTCTTTTAAAATGTCCTATGATGAGTTTACCATGTTAAAAAAACATTTTAATGCTCAAAATTGCGGACGAAACAATGTATCTGTGTGATAAAAAACAATTAAATTTTGTTAACATTTGCAGCAATTTTTAATTTGTTTTTCGTTTTTTATTCAATTCTGAACTCTACCAAGCTAAATTGTGCATAATTTTTTCACAGTTTAGTCTAACTTCCTTGAGAAATGCTCCTTGACTGCATCTACACTCAAATAACTACAAGAGAAAATATTTTGAATTGCTTTCAAATGAAGTCTGTAGCAATAATATTATTCCTGCCGGTCTTTTATATGCAATTGACCGATTTTTCGTATTGCCCATTTGATTTTTGGTTCCAAAAACGGGATAAACAATTAGCGCCCATTGGGCTTTAAGTACTCTCAGAGCCTTTCAAAACTAACTACTGACAAAGGCAACCGCTCGCCGGTCATTTTAGAGCAATTCGCCCGACGTTAGTCGGTTATGTTTATGAGAAGGGATTTAGATTCTTTTTATTGTATCACTCATTCATTTCATACTGAGGTCTAGCCACATAAATTTCGAAGGAATTAAGGGAGCCCTTTGGTCTCAAAAGTTAGCAGTTATTTGCTTTTGCATTTTAAATTAAACGAATGAAAACTAACAAAACACCTGGAATTTTTCTGTATTTATTCAAGAAAAAAATTAGTTCAAAGTCTTTCTTTGTTTCTTTGGTATTACTAAACACTGCGTTCTAACTAAAATGGCTTTGCTATTGTTTCGAACTGTTAGATGCTCTTTTTCCAAAAATGTTTCCATCAAATTATTAATGTCAATGAAGCAACTTTCGGTATACCTTTTTTCTCATTGAACTCATGTTCTTCTTTATTGGTCATGCTCTGCTGACTTTTGAAAAAATTTTTGCCGATATTACCTCAATATAAAGAACACATGGCAGTTCATGGTGTTTCAAAAGATTTCAAAGAGACATGCTCACTGTTTTTAATCATCATTGATGGTTTGATTAGTCAGTGCAATTGGGGAAAAAATCGTTTCTTGATTTTTATTGATAAAGTGTTAGCTTGAGATTCAAAAAAAATGAGTTTTAATGGCAAATTCTATCAAGTAAAAAATCAGCAACCATTGGTGGTTGATATTTATTAATTATTGACTTGTATATCCGCTCTTGTAATACGAGAACAGTTTTATTCACTGCTTCCTTTTATATCCGTTTCATATTTTCAAAATGACGAGTTGGAACATGATGTTCGAAGGCAATTACCGATCCTACTTGTTTTATTCATAGTAGTATAAATACTTCAATAAGAGGGGCAGAAAACAGTTATTATAAAGACAAAAGACCTTCGTTAATTGATATGAGCAAGTTGGGTGACAATTTCAAAAATCCTATCAAGTTCTGCAGACCATTCTTCATATCAAAATCGAGAATATTTTTTCTCTCTCCTGATATTTGATAGCTTGGCATTCAGTAAAACAGTTCAGCAAAACTTGGAACTCGCGCGCAATTATTTTAAAATGCCGGATCGAACCTTTTCCGCTTTTGCACTTCCGTACGTTATGTATTCTCCTGAAATTCAGAGCACGTGATATTGTATATTAGATCATTATGTAAACAAATGGCACTTGTGCTGGGGGTGCAAATAGTATGCACCATGTAAGGTGGGGCAAAAATGGAAAAGATCCTGCTAGATCTATGCTTTGTCAAATTCTACAATGCCAAATTTCAAAATTGCATGTTAGCTTCAAGCAAGGTTACTCGTAACTTTGGAATGCTGGCTTGCATCTGGACGTCAATGTCAGAGGGAGTTGCAAGTTTTAATAAGTATGCGTTGAAGTTTTAAGTATGCGTTGCCACAATTCTAGAGGTTGCTATATGCATAGCCACATAATTGTAATTTAAGTCAAATTCGATGTGAGCTGGCAGAGTCAAGTAACCTTGGTTGATACAAGAATTTTTCTGGTTTTAAAATCTGACACTTTATATAGGAAGCTTCGGCTCTCTAGAGACTATATGGGAAAATCTGTCACTGCAGTTCTTGATTAAAATTCCCGATGTCTTCTGTGACTTCAAGCAGAGTCAGGTAAACTATAATGTGGGTTCTCTTGGTTTTTTAGCTCATAAGACAAAGAAGAGAACCAAAAACCTTGATGTTTTTGTTGATAAATCCGAAATTTTTGTTAGCTCTTATGGCTAGAACACTAAAAATATACTACTTTTCAGAGAAGCAAAAAGAAAGGCGATAAAAACCTGAATGAGTACCACTTCAAAGATCCTAGGGAACGAGAGATGGCTGAACACGACAGGGCTCTCGACCAGAACATCCAAGAACTCAAAAACCAGGTACGCCCATTTCTAAAATATTACTATCTTTAAGGTCATATGAAGTTGTCTACCCATACCTAACGCTAAGGCAAATTCGGTACTGAGTCAGAGTCTAATTCAGGTAACATTTGACTCTGAATTTGTCTGACTCAGAGCTATTTCAGCGATTCATTCTGAATTATCTTCTGATTCAGAATGAAACTTCATATTTTCTCTGAATTTTGATCTGATTCAGAGACATTCAGAATTCATTTCACAGTTGGTTCTGAAATCTTTCTGAATTAGTACTAAAGTTTGTAAGTTCTCTGAAACTGTTATGAATCAGTACTGATTGTCACTTAACCTTAGGTACGGGTAACGATTGCGCAAATATTTTAGTAAAGTATTCCAATCCGGGTCGAGATGTCAGCGCCATTTCAGCGCATTAGAAATGCTCTGAAATTATGTAAGAAATGCGCTGAATGCGTTGAAATTTTTTTAAAATTCAGCGAAAAAATCTTTTTATATTAATAGGCTGAAATGCGCTGGAACTATCTTGTGTATTTATTATTCAGGCAATATTTTAGATTCTTTTTCGCACAAAGTTTTTTGTATTAGATAAATTTCCGATAGATTATCCTTATCCAAACCTAGTGTCTCTTTCGTGAGTAAATTAGTGCATGCTATCAAAGATCAAAAACGTGTCAATTGTGACACACTATAGTAGATAAAATGACCTCATGCAATATCAGTAGCCTGCTTGTAATAACATACCCGGGTTGACCAAACTTACTTACCATAAAACGGACCATATATGGTCCATAAAAGTCCATACAAATTTCCGTTTTATGATCTTGCTATGGTTAGTAAGTTTCCATATATGGTCCGTTTTATGGATAATAAGTTTTTCTACGAGAGCTTTGTTTTTTCCTACTATGGTAATATATGAATGAAAGAGAGGGCCCTGGCATTTTATGGTAAGTAAGGTACCATAAAAGTTGATTCTTTGTTTTTTTTTACTTTTGTTGAATCTAAAACTTGGCTTTCGAGTTCATTTGAAAAAGAACCCCTGGAAATCGGCCACTTAATAATACAGAATTTTCTATGGAAAATTTGTAACCATAAAACGGTCCATAAGAAAGTTATTTATGGCATTTTATGGTAAGTAAGGTACCATAAAAGTTGATTCTTTGTTTTTCTGATTTTTATTGAATCTAAAACTTGGCTTTCGAGTTCATCTGAAAAACAACACCTAGAAATCGGCCATTTAATTATACAGAATTTTTTATGGAAAATTTGTAACCATAAAACGGTCCATAAAAAAGTTTTTTATGGCGTTTTATGGTAAGTACGGTACCATAAAATTGAACTACGGAATTTTGAAATTTTATGCACAAAAACGTTGTTTTGGAACTGCTTGTAGACCTTTGGTCTTCTTCTCAGCCAAACTCAAAAATTTTTATGGTCGTTGTATGTTTAGTAAGTTTCCATAAAATCCATATATGGCGTTTTATGATTAGTAAGTTTCTTTTATGGTGGTCAACCCGGGTAATTAAGATCTCCTTCCTGAAAAAGGAATAAAATATCAAAGATTATGGCATATAGAACAAAGTTTGATTGTATTGTCGTTAATATTGTCAAGATTGTATTGCTCAAATTTTATTCAAATGATAAAAAGAACATCTTCAATGATCATTGTTGAGGTAATAGAATTTTCTCTCGTAATTTTTTGTAACTTTTCGACTGGTTAAGCTAACCACATAAGTAATCTGGTTTGAACTTTTTCCTACTTTGTTTTTTTCCTCGTCTTTTTGGTAAATTTCATGCAAGATTGCTTTAAGGTCTTTCTTTTTTGTATTACAATTTTCAAAAATAAATGTAACAAATATTTTTAAAAGTTTTAGAAATGAGACACCTATTTAATTTGTGGCAATTAATTCTTACAATTTTTGCGGGGAGCAAAAGTTAGAGGGCCAACCTACTTTTTCAAGCAAGCTAAACATAAAAAAGGAGGCTCGGTAATGTGCGTACGCACATAAGGTTCCGACCCCGCTCATCCACATTCTTGACTTAATTGGCTACCAAATGATAAAGAGATAGAAAACTTTCAAAAACACACATATCGTTCAATAAACAACCAATGAAACACAATAATGCCACGCTAGAGGGCCGATGAACGTTGATGACAAAAGTACTACTAGAAAGGACAATAATAAATATCAAATAACAAACATTATTTACGACCTAAACTCCATGTCTATAATTTAAAAAAATCATACCAAATCCAGCTCTCATCAGATAAAACCTAAACGAAACAACTTGACCTATACTTCAATAGAAAAGATGAAGGACTTGTCTGCAATAGGACTGGTTAACAGGTCGACTGGAAGGAGCAAAGAGGTGCGAAGTTAAAAAAACCGCTCCTATTTTTGAAAACAATAAATTTCACCGTTTTTAATGTCATTAGATATCAAAAGAAATCCCTAAAATATTCATTTATATCTCAATTGGAAACAATTGCGACTTGTCATTATCCAATGTTCAATTGTGCAAAATTTCAAAGCCAAGGAAATCTACTATTATTGTTATGTAATAAAAAAAAACAAAAATCTTATAAAATGTACAAATTTAAAAAATCTCGTTTGTTTTATGAAATCTCGTAGTAACATTAGTAACAAAGCCCAGAAACAAATTCCTGCAACTAAAAGCGTTATAGAGATAAAATTAAGGCTCACTGGAGACGGGCTGTGACCTGTGTTTACAGAGAGTGAGCTGTAAAATGACCTAGAAACTATTTTAAAAAATGACGGAACTCAAAAATCCAGATATATTATTGAAAGCAATTGTTTTCGAAAAACATTACAGACTTAAAATTCCAACAAACATTAACTCGTTAAACTGTAACACCCCAGGAAGCCAATTGAGCCTGTTGATACTGAGACTAAGTCAGGAACCCGCAAAATAACAAATATATAAAGAAGCAAAAACTTCGAAAAATTTTACGAGAGCACATTTTTCAAAGCCCAATAATTATGAGATGTTGTATGCAAGAACTGTAAAGGGTCAATTTCTTCTCATTCTAACCTCAAAAAATCTTCCTTATAAAAGGACTACGTAGACATGACAACAACAAAACCCCAAAAACCAAATAGATTAGGCGAAAGTTTTTTGTGAAATTATTGGTCGAAGCAATCAGACACAACGCATAATCGAACGCGAAAAAAAGTTTGAATCAGCAAAAGTAATTGAGACTGGTAGTTAGTGAGATTGAGTTACTTGTACACGAAAATGAAAGCAAAATGGACAGAGTTAAAAAAAACTTTTTGTTTGATTGCAATATGAAAGTCATTAAAACAAACAGCTCTGAACTGAAATCTTTAACTAGTCTCAGTTAAACGTCCTGAGGAAGCAATTGAGGACTATCCTTATCAGTTATATGGCGTTCAACACTAGAAAGAAAGAAAAACATAAGCAAATACAAAAAACCAATAAAATTTTGCGAGATAACTTTTTTTCAGCCCAAAAAGCATGAACTATACAACAAAAACAATTAATGTATTCAGATAAGCCTTTTTTCAACGCAGTGCATTTTTCTGCTATACCTTTCCTCAATTGGACTTGTCAATAATGCGATAATTCTATAAGAAAATAAAATGAATTCATAAAAAAAGCTATTGTGTTCAAAAATAAAACAAAACCGGAAACGTGTAGTATCAAAACAAAGAAAACGTTAAATGAGCATAAAAAAATTACGGACATCACATTATAATTCACAAGAAATCAGTTTCTGACCCCTTTTTTACTGAGAATGCGCCTGAATTTGAGATCAACAAGCCAAAATAGTGTAAAAGTTCAAAAATTAACCGATATTTTCTTAAAATAAACAAATTCGAAGGCATAACAGACATTAGAGATCAGATGAAAGAACTGTTTAGGCTTAATTTACCTCCTACAGGATAACTGGATCTTGAGTTGGGACAATAATTTATTTAGCTACAAAAAAGATAACAAATGAACGCAAAACTCGAGAAGTCGAAAAACTTTTTACGAAAACGATTGGTCATAGCCGTAAAAACCATCACCATAACTCTGAAAGCGTCAATATAATCCCATTGGGCCTCGTTTAATTATGATAGTATATGCCATTAATTGAGCCCTGATTTGAAATTCTTGTCATTAATTTACAAGAAACGCACGTACATAGCGGAAAAAAATTGAAAAAAAATCGCGCCCCATTAAAATATAAAACAAATTGATCTTAAGGATCCAATGCAAAATCAAGCTCAACCCAGTAATTGCTGTGCGTCTAAAAAGTACTAGTGTTGCAAAAAAGATTAATTTTTTACAAAAATTTTTTAGTTTGTCAAAAAAATCATTTTGTTTAATTATCGAGTTTAAATTTGCAAGAAAAACTGGCAAAATTATAATTTCAGAAAACTCTCAAAGCCAACGTTAGTACAACTAACTTCTTTATCAACTTAAAAAGAATATGGTTCTTGTTTTAAAGTGTCTACTTCCAGCAAATTTAAGGCAAGATGGCTAAAAAAGCAAATTTGGTCCCGAAAAGGTCTGAAATTTGAAAAATTTTGCATAATTTCCAGCAGAAAACTCGGATCGAACAATTCAGCAGCTCTCCTCCTCTGTCTTTAGAGATATATTGAGTTACACTAGAGTTAACAATTTGAACAAATATTAGTAAAGTTGACGAAAATTAGGTCAAAATTACCGAAAATGTGAACAAAAACAGATGAATTACGTCTAATATTCACAAAACTTTTGTTATTTACCCTGATAACTCTCTATAAAAAAGATAACTAAACAAAACTTTTTAATTCCATATTCTACGCTGGAAGAGCTTTTTAATGATACCACTCACAACTCTCTACGATGATTATATCGACCGGCTAAAAATGTCTGAACAAAAAAAACCTATTTGAGTATATAGTTCCTTCCCCACTAAAGTGGGTCGGAACAAATATAATATAGTCCATTTCGTTCATGAAAATTCGGACCAATAACCCCCGCCCCCATCTTAGTGGGCTTATATCTCTTACGCCCCCTGATGTACGTGCTATTTTTTACGTAACGTGCTATATAACAACTAATAGTTTGTAACTGGGGGCGTGAAAAACACTGGACTGGGGCAAAACAGAACAAGTCCCAAAATTCTCTCAGGGAACAAAATTTCTCTTTTTTATATGCAGAAAAATGAAGTTTGGAAGAAAATTTCCTATTCAAAAGACCGCTTATACTCCTTTTGTTTAAAAATCTTGACGTAATTGATAGATTGTGGATATAATTTTGAGCTTTCATCCTTTTTTTTTGCTCAAAATACCAAAATATTTTAATTCTTTACTTAGTTATTCAAAGTTGAGCCTTAAATCTAAAGATAATGCATGCGCAGTTCTAAAAGGCATTAAAATTTTATGAATTTTTGTAACCTGAAGAATTAGTTAAATCAATTTAACAAAAAAAATACGGTCTGCGTAAAATATGCCACCAGCCGGCAGAGATTTGTTTTAGACTTATAAATCCTGCGAAGATTTCTGATGCTAGAGCATTTTGCGTCAAGAAATTTCTACCGGAAAAAGTTTGCTTTCAGTTCTTCAAGTTAATTAAAAATTGTTGACTTTGTACTCTACTACATGAAACCTTTTGTCAATCAAATTGCTCAATTGACCTCCTTTAGGGACAGATGTTTAAAACAGTTATTATATCTCAGAAAAAATTCTTCCTAAAATATTATTTGTCATCACGGCGTGCAAATTAACGCAAGTCAGTTTAAACAATTTGTCCTTTTGGTAAAACCTGATTACCCGCATCAGATTGGTCACATATTAATTGAGCTTGACAAGCCAGCTTGACGAGACAAATTTAAAAAGAACTAAATAAATGATTCCACTTCTCATTGCTGATAGTCGAATGTAAAATTCACTGCATATAGTTTTTTTCTTTGTTTAGTTTTAAAGATAATTATCATTTCTAAAGAGTATATGTTTTTCTCAAATTTTAGGTAAATGAATTTTTAACTTTGATCTGGTTTTCGGGTAAAAAAATAAAATTTTACAAATTCAATGACTGGCTTTTCAACTTAACTGAATCGCTCTGTTGCACATAATCGATCATTATTACATTTGGAGTATACACCATTACATGTTGTCTAGATGGCTGAATTGCTTATGCAACTTCGCCGATAAAATTCTACCTTCAGGCGGTAAGTCTGGCCATACATTAAAATAGTCGCCTAAACAGAAATACTAATTATTCTAAAACATTTTGCGTTTGTAGTGCTTTAAGCTTATGCTTAATCTGCAATAATTTGACGTTCGACTGTTGACCTATCGCACTTCAAATTTTTTCTTTTTTGACTTTTCATTAACCCAATAATTCAATTGAAGCAAAAAAATTCTAAAATAGCAACTAGAAGCTCAACCAAATCTGCCATACGCTTAATATAGACCCGGAAATAGAAACAAATTGTTAAGTAAATTACCACTGATAGGCAAAAACAACGACCTTATTCCGAAGTACATTAGTTCAACTCCGAATTTAACCTTGCATAAGGAAGTTATCATGCAGTATCGTGCTTATAAAATTATATTGCAAGAATTTGCCAGAAGGTTGTTATCCTGTCAAGCTCTTGCAAGTGTCTTACAAAATAAGGTCACATATAAATAGCACGTCTCATGCAAGATTGTTTTAAGGAGAAGACAGTTAGCTTGTAAATCTGCCAGATTCATCAAATTAATTTTTTTCGAAAAACAAACGACAGAACAGGTATACCATGCTTTCTTAATAGCAAAAAAAAATAGATCAAGTTTTAACAATAATATTGTGTGGGCCCCATGATAGACACTGCAAACTAAATTAAAGATATGAAAAAAATCAACTAAATGCTTGTTACAATTCAATTTAATTCATGTTTTATAGCCGCCGTCAGTCTCCCAACGGCTTTTATTTAGGCGCTCTCCTTTTTACAATTCAAAGAATTTGAGTTGTATTGGGGCGCTGTCTTTTTGTAAGATCTGGTCACATATTTTCATGATTTTTGATGTCGAATTGGACAAGTGATTTTGGTCGCGCCGAAATAAGAAATGGAGCAAAAAAAGCGAGTGGTTTTTAGGCGTGAATTTTGTTCAATATAATTTTAAAGTAGAGTGAGAAATTGGTGTTTGAACAAAATTTCGCTTTCCTGCTAGTCGTTTTTTGTTCCATTGCCGCAATTTCACTTTGATTATTACTGTTTTTTCAATTTTTCGGATCACATTTTTTGTAAAAGATTTTTCCAAACCATTCATAGTTCATTTTCGGCCTAGTTTTTTGTTTGCACCAAATTTCCATATCTCGCTAGTGGTTGCTTGTTCGCATGCGGCACTTTGACTTTGATTTTCTGTTTTTTCTCTTAATTTTTGATCTGATTTTTTTAGAAATGGTTTTGCCAATTCACTCATAAACCGTTATAGGTCCAGTTTTTTGTTTAGTTGATAAAAATGCTTTGAATTTTGCGTCAGGACTTGTCCTGCTATGTTTTTTAATTCGATTTAATTTTTGATCACGGTTTTCGTTTGACATAAGTCCCAGTTGTCGGGTTTGACTTCTGACCTAATTCACTCACTGTTACGACTGAATGAAACTTAGATTCTTTCACGCATTCAATTGCGGACTGTGGTGAATTTTTTTCCAATTGAAAAGATCAAAATCAATAGAGAGGGGATAAAGCCCGGTCATTAAGTCATTGAGAATTAGGTTATCAAAGTTAATTAGAGTGCTCGCCAGCTGACATTAGTATTAAGCATATTGGCTTCCAGTTTTGTAGCTGCATGAAATATAGTTTTAAAATCCAAAGAAACTGCACGCCAAATTAGAACACTTTTTGACACTGAAAAAACCGAAACATTCGGTTCATTAATCTCTTCTTTTTTTTCTGTGTCAATCTCGATGTGCATCAAGCGCAATTTTTTTTGTCTGAAACTTTTGACTTTTTGTCCACAAAAACGGGATAAATAGAAAGCGCGCAGCAGGCATTAAGGGCTCTTAGAACCTTTCAGCTCTTTTTCAGCTCAAAATGTTTTGGAAATTTATAAAAGTGGTGTGAAGGGCGGTTACTAGAGGTTGAAGACACCCCAACCATTGACCATCCCCACTTTTGCCCACCACCACCCACCACGCTGTTCCCCGTGGCTACTGACGAACAACCGATCACAAAAAACACGCAATTTTAAAATAAATTTCACAATTTTTTTTAAGCTTTTTGAAAATTTTCATCTTTTTTGGTTCTTTCGGTCCTTGGTGCCAACCAATTATCTCTATTGTTTTATAATAGGTTACTGCATTTTTTCTACTGGTAGTGCAAAGGTTTCAACGTATTAACATCAACAATTTTGGCAATTTTTTGACAAAATGTGCAAATTTTTTCAATCTTTTTGGCATTTTCTTCATTATTCACGTCTTTCGAGACGCAGGGGCTAAAAAGCTTCCTTAAGCGTTTGATTATAAGTTTCGGAAAACATTTTATTTGACATAATATACTTTTCGTTTTTTTAATATGACAAATTTTAGCAATTTTTTTTTCTAATACTTGCATTTTTTTCAAGATATTTTTAATTGTTTTTCGCTTTTGAGGTTTATCCAGCCTCACGAGCCGAGAAACCGCCTCTAGGGTTGGACAAGAGGTACGAAGCGACTGCATAGTTTCTAAGTATAATTGAATAATTTTCAAGATTTCAACACCAAGAAGTTTAGCGTTTTTCTTTAAAAAACTTCAGAAAATCTCCATTAGGGTTGGACAATAGGTTACTGTAATATGCCTTCTGGCTAAGGATTGGTTTTCAACTTTTTTAACTCAAATTTTAGCATTTCTGTTATGCAACTTGCAATTTTTTTTTATTTTTTTTTTTAAATTGTTTGTCATTTTTTAGGTTTCTCCAGTGTCAAGAGTCACATAATCTCCTAATCTCATAATTTTTTCATCATTTTTCCGGCACCAGGGTTTTAGGAACCTTCACCAAAGGTTGATGGCTCGATAATAAGTTTTGGAATACTCTCTAGAGTTGATGGAATGTTTATCAATTTTTATTGACTCCAGCTTTAGCAATTTTTTAATAAAATTTATTTTCTTTTCAATTTTTCCGAAAATTATTGTCATGTTTCAAGTTTATGGACCTTTATGAGTCAGTGAAACTGTATAAAGCTTGAAATAGGGATACTGGATAGTCTCTTGAGGCAATGAAATGGTATCTTGTATCTTGTACAAGATACCATTTCAGATTTTGATGTCTTGAATTTTAGTTTTGTTAAAATTTTGAAATTTAGTTTTGTTAAAATTTGCGATGGTTTTCAAAGTTTTTGAATATTTGTGTCCATTTCTAAATTAAACGATCATTACTGGCTAACAAAATTTTTCAAGTTTTGCAGATGGGTCGCTTGACATAGCGAAATACGGTTTGAATTTTTTTTCACTGTGAAAACTGGAAGCTTGTCTTTTAGATTTTGCACTTTTTAATTCAAAAGTGCCCACTCATTGACCAATATTTCAACCGTTTTTCACTTTTCTTTGACTTGTCCTCCTCAAAAAGGGGATAAACAGGTAGCACCCAGCGGGCATTAAGTGCTCTTAGAGCCTTTCAGCTCAGTCTCCAGGTAAGCAGTTTACAGTAACTGTTTTCTAGACTTATACTAATGATGTGAAGGACATAACTCCAGAGACAAAAAATAGTTTTGAACGTTTTCACTGCGAAATCTGGAGGCTTTTCTTTTAAATTTTTCAATATTTTGCAAATTGTTAAAATATCAGTTTTTATTTTATTTATTTACTAAGAAAAGGTTAGAAAGCGAGAAAAGGTTAGAAAGCGAGAAAAGTTCTCGCCGTTCGTTTGAGAGCAGTTCGCCCGAAGTTAGTCGGTTATGTTTCAACTTGTCAATTTTTCAGTCACATTTTTTAAGAAACTCTTTTACGCAAACAATGTTTTATTCCAAGTCCACAAGATCTCAATGCTCTATTTCTTTTTGCGCTTCTTTGCATTAGAGGGCCTGCAGTGCAATACATATGGCGTCGTAAGTTGTTACTATGTCATCAGCTCTTCTACAAAGCAACACATTAGCCATACATGAGTCTACAAAGAATGACACTAATTTTGCAGTGTTCTTGTAAGAAAGAAACTTGTCTTAGAAATCGTGCAAACTCTGGCTTGATTATGTACAATCCAACAAAAATCTTGCAAGATTATTGCAATGTCTTGTACGTTAACAATCTGGGGGTAAATATGAAGACGATTAATAAACATGCACTCCATCTAAACATATCCGCAAACGCATGCAAAAGCTTTAAACATCTTATAACGCAAAGCAAAGCCGTTGTGCAATAATGTCATATATCTTTCGCATATTATATGAAAAAGAAGATGCACATAGACTGAAACTGCATATAGACTAAAACGCATGCATATAGACAATGAAAACACTTCAAGGACATTAACACTAATAGCTATCAACTGAAGGCATCATGGGTTAATTTAAATCTCCTTAGGAAGATAATTAGACTTCAAATTGATTGGATTTTTTTACTACAACAAAAACATGCTAAATTACGGACAGGATCAGTAACAAAAAGTCCCAACTGTTTGTTTCTCTAAAAATAATTTGTTGTAATGAAATATAAGAGAAATATTGAAATAATTCTGTTTTTATTGGGTAAATTGAACTTTAAAAAGACGGATTTGATTGCCTCGAGTAATTTCTATTTATTTGCCGGAAAGTTGTATGTGAATTCAAAATCTTGCAAGAATCTTGCAAGATTCTTGCAAGATTTCACATTCAAAAGGCGTTGACGAAAAAAGTCATTTATTTTCAGTTTTGCTGATCAAGAATTCTGATATAAGTCATGATATTTGGTTTTCAGTTAGTTTTAGCTACCAAAAACACATAAATATTTTTTGCGGAATTCAAAGTCTTGCAAGATTCTTGCAAGATTCTTGCAAGATTTTGAATCCTGGCTATTTTTTTTTTCATTGAATTAGGCTTCGTAACTTGTTCAGTAAACAAAAACTTGCTTCAAAGATGTTTCCTAAAACACTTGTACCCAGATTTATTTTTTGGCCTTGATTGATATCTTGCAAGATTCTTGCAAGAATCTTGCAAGTTTTGAATCATCTTGCAAGATTCTTGCAAGATTTGAATCCGCTCATCACTAGGGAAGATAAAAATGAGTTCTTTTTGTATCAGCTGTGTGTTCTCGATTAACATCCACTGTTTCCGGTTGTATTTGGAAACCAATGAGTTCCGCTCGCAAACTGGCCCATAAACACTTCGAGACCACTCCCACTTGTTTTTTGGCCCTTATACACTCTCCTTAAGCTATTTTTCCCAATAAACTGAATATTTTGAGAACCCGGATTGTTTTAACTTCAGTGCACGTTCAAATGGAAATCAGGAGCATTTTGTTTTTCTTTTCCAAGTGAAACTTGTCTTAGAAATCGTGCAAACTCTGGCTTGATTATGTATAATCTAGCAAAAATCTTGCAACATTATTGAAATGTCTTGTAAGTTAACGATCTGGGGGTAAAAATGTTCTTTAATTTTAAGAATGAATGAAAAAGGGAGTGTTTCTTCAACGGTAGTTTTACATAGTATTACTAAAACTTCCTTTAAATTTTTCCCAATGTCAAAAGTTATCAGAATTAAAAAATTTTAGGCAAACGCGATGACGAAAGAGCTGGACAGACAAAATAAACAGATTGAAGTTACGAGCAAACACGCCAGGTACAACTCGGAGAGAGTGGACAAAATCAACGAGAATGCAGAAGGCCTCCTTAAAAAAGGCAAATAGCAAACACTACAAAATGGGACTTCATATTGTGAAAAAATACTGTGGTGACTACGAATGAACAATGAAAACGCATTATATCAAACAAACGTCTGATTGTTCGTCCTTCTTAAAGGAAATTTTTCTAGCAAAATTTTCTCTGAATTCAGTCTTTTTTGATGGATAATTTGTTGGTAAAAGTTTAGAACAGGAAGTAAAATTGATGAAAACGAAGTATTGAGGTCAAATTGCTGAAGAAAATTGAAGTACAGAAAGAAAAAACAAGATTTCTTTTCCATGCCGTATTTTTGAAAGAGCAGGAAAATTAGTTGTGAAATATTTTCGCCAAACAACCAATGTTTTTTGATTGCATGCGGCTTTTTCACAGTCACTTTTCAGTATTAAATTAAATTCTTTTGGTCAAAGAAGTTTCTCTAACCAACAACTCTACGTTTGGAAACATTTTTTACCATATGTAGCAAGTCTTACCCGGAGCTTGGCCGCAGAGCAATTCAGATCTAAAACAGCGTATCTCAATTGTACCCATTAGGGAATCATAAGGAATCAAGTAGAAATTAGCTAATCCTTCTGTTTAGAATGAAATTATGCTAGGAGATTATGCCAAGAATGATTTACAATCCCCTTATAAAAATATCTTATTATGTGCAGACTGATCTATAAACGTGTCTTTCTCTGTGAAAACTGATTCATAAATGTGTCTTCAATTGTGATGCATGATTTATTAATGTGTCGTCAACTTTGAAGTATGAAATATAAACGTGTCGTCAACTTTAAAGTATAATTTATAAACGTGCCGTCAACTTTGAAGCAAGATAAACAAACATGTCGTCGTCTCCAAAGAAAAAATTTATGAACGTGCTGAAGCTCGCGAAGATTATTGTGTATATGGTTACCATCAACGTGCAAAATACAACCTTCTCAGTCTGCACATAGCATAATACCATCACAACCTGCAAGAAAAATAATTAAATCTTTTTCTGATTCTCATTCTGCACAGAGAATGCCTAATAGTAAAAAAAGTGAAAATTCTCAAATAACTGTATAATAAAAAGTTGTAACGTGCCTTGATCTGCCCGAATAGCTGAGATGTAGAAATGCATGTTTCTTATCTGAACTTGATACATTCGGCAGCGTTGCAACTTTATGAGACCAACTGTATAAATAACCAAAGTCAAATGTACAAATGCATTACATCCAACTGCGGCTACTTTTGTCGCACAGGCAAGTTGCTAACTTCAAAATGAGCTAAGTTCAAATAAATTTTTTACTTGAGATATAGCAATGCAGAAGAAGAAGCTGTTCGAGAAGATGTACTTTGATGTACAATAATGTAAAACAATTTGATGTACAACGCTGCAATCCCCCGGATCCATTGTTTCATCACCCCCGGATTCATTGTTTCACCCCCCATCTATTTTTAATCTCCCCACCCCCAATTCATTGTTATGCACCACACATAGTCTGAAATTAACTGGGCTGTTTGGGCATTAAATCCGTTGATTAAAGTCCGTCGAGGAGACGTCCATCATATGGCGCTGAAGGTGTCCCCTTCCGTGTCGGTCCTTTGACCGTCACTGGAGACGAGATAAACTACGTCAAACCTCCTGAACGAATCTCTAAAGTTTACAATCAAATAAAAGAGATTAGTTGGGGGAGACGAAACAATAGATTCGGGGTGGGGGTGAAACAATTGATCCGGGGGATGAAACATAATTGATCCGGGGGAGTACAGCGGTGTACATCAATTTGTTGTACATTAATGTACATCAAAGTATATCTTCTCGTACATCTTCTTCTTTTTCTACATTGCTACATCTCAAGTAAAGAAGTTGATTGAATTTAACTCATTATGAGGCTAGCAATTTGCCTGTGCGACAAAAGTAGCCGCTTTTGGTTGTAATACATTTGTACATTTGACGTTGGTTATTTATATAGTTAGTCTCATCAAGATGCGACGCTGCCGAATGTATCAAGTTCACATAAGAAATATGCATTTCTACATCTCAGCCCTTTGAGCAAATCAAAGCACGTTACAATATTTGATTTTACAGTTATTCGAAATTTTTTCTTCTTGCAAGCTGAGATTGCAGGCAGGCGAAGTTGTTCTACTCGCAGGCTGAGTTGGTATTATGCTATGTGCAGACTGAGAGGGTTGAATTTGGCACGTTCTTGGTAACCCTATACACATTGCTCTTTGCGAACTGCACCACGTTCATTAATTGTTCTTCGTAGACAACGACACGTTTGTAATTCAAGCTTCAAAGTTGACGACACGTTTCCAAATCACACTTCAAAGTTGACGACACGTCAATAAATCATGCTTCACAGTTGAAGAGACAGTTATTAATCATGCTTCACATTTGAAGACACGTTTATAAATCTGTCTTCACAGAGAAAGACACGTTTATAGATCAGTGTTCACAGAGAAAGATACCTTTATAGTTCAGTCTGCACAGACGTAGACACTTTTCTGCCTTTGAAAGTCAGTATTGCCATGATAATAAGCGCCACGACCAGAATTTTGGAATTGTAAAATTCATGATAAAAAAATCGTGTTTCATGACTGAATTGTGAGCCTCTGAAGATCCGGGAAACATTTTTTACCATATGTAGCAAGTTTTACCTGGAGCTTGGCCAGAGAGCAATTCAGATCTAAAACAGCGTATCTCAATTGTACCCAGTAGGGAATCATGAGGAATCAAGTAGAAATTAGCTAATCCTTCTGTTTAGAATGAAATTATGCCAGGAGATTATGCCAAGAATGATTTACAATCCCTTTATAAAAATGTCTA
Source organism: Convolutriloba macropyga (assembly GCF_964194025.1). Lineage (NCBI taxonomy): Eukaryota > Metazoa > Xenacoelomorpha > Acoela > Convolutidae > Convolutriloba > Convolutriloba macropyga. The sequence continues at coordinate 65,395,025 of NC_134469.1, read as the reverse complement.
ATTATGTTCAGACTGATCTATAAACGTGTCTTTCTCTGTGAAAACTGATTCATAAATGTGTCTTCAACTGTGATGCATGAATTATTAATGTGTCGTCAACTTTGAAGTATGAATTATAAACGTGTCGTCAACTTTGAAGTTTAAATTATAAACGTGTCGTCAACTTTGAAGCAAGATATACAAACGTGTCGTCGTCTCCAAAGAAAAAATTTTTAAACGTGCTGAAGATCGCGAAGATTAATGTGTATATGGTTACCATCAACGTGCAAAATACAACCTTCTCAGTCTGCACATAACATAATATCATCACAGCCTGCAAGAAAAATAATTCAATCTTTTGCTGATTCTCATTCAGCACAGAGAGTGCCTAAGAGTAAAAAAGTGAAAATTTTGAATTTTGAATAAATGTATAATAAAAAGCTGTAACGTGCCTTGATCTGCCCAAATAGCTGAGATGTAGAAATGCATATTTCTTATCTGAACTTGATACAATCGGCAGTGTTGCAACTTTATGAGACCAACTGTATAAATAACCAATGTCAAATGTACAAATGCATTACATCCAACTGTGGCTACTTTTGTCGCACAGGCAAGTTGCTAACTTCAAAATGAGCAAAGTTCAAATAAATTTTTTACTTGAGATATAGCAATGCAGAAGAAGAAGATGTTCGAGAAGATGTACTTTGATGTACAATAATGTAAAACAATTTGATGTACAACGCTGCAATCCCCCGGATCCATTGTTTCATCACACCCGGATTCATTGTTTCACCCCCCATCTATTTTTAATCTCCCCACCCCCAATTCATTGTTATGTACCCCACATACTCTGAAATTAACTGTGCTGTTTGGGCATTAAATCCGTTGATTAAAGTCCGTCGAGGAGACGTCCATCATATGGCGCTGAAGGTGTCCCCTTCCGTGTCGGTCCTTTGACCGTCACTGGAGATGAGATAAACTACGTCAAGCCTCCTGAACGAATCTCTAAAGTTTACAATCAAATAAAAGAGATTAGTTGGGGGAGACGAAACAATAGATTCGGGGTGGGGGTGAAACAATTGATCCGGGGGATGAAACATAATTGATCCGGGGGAGTACAGCGGTGTACACCAAATTGTTGTACATTATTGTACATCAAAGTATATCTTCTCGTACATCTTCTTCTTTTTCTACATTGCTACATCTCAAGTAAAGAAGTTGATTGAATTTAACTCATTATGAGGTTAGCAATTTGCCTGTGCGACAAAAGTAGCCGCTTTTGGTTGTAATACATTTGTACATTTGGCGTTGGTTGTTTATATAGTTAGTCTCATCAAGATGCGACGCTGCCGAAGGTATCAAGTTCACATAAGAAATATGCATTTCTACATCCCAGCCCTTGGAGCAAATCAAGGCACGTTACAACTTTTGATTTTACAGTTATTCGAAATTTTTTCTTCTTGCAAGTTGAGATTGCAGGCGGGCGAAATTATTCTTCTCGCAGGCTGAGTTGGTATTATGCTACTTGCAGACTGAGAGGGTTGAATTCGGCACGCTCTTGGTAACCATACATACATTGCTCTTCGCGAACTGCACCACGTTCATTAATTGTTCTTCGTAGACAACGACACGTTTGTAATTCATGCTTCAAAGTTGACGACACGTTTATAAATCGCACTTTAAAGTTGAAGACACGTCTATAAATCATGCTTCACAGTTGAAGACAAAGTTATTAATCACGCTTCACATTTGAAGGCACGTTTATAAATCTGTCTTCACAGAGAAAGACATGTTTATAGATCAGTGTTCACAGAGAAAGATACGTTTATAGTTCAGTCTGCAGAGATGTAGACACTTTTCTGCCTGTGAAAGTCAGTATTGCCATGATAATAAGCGCCATGACCAGAATTTTGGAATTGTAAAATTCATGATAAAAAAATCGTGTTTCATGACTGAATTGCGAGCCTCTGAAGATCCGGGTAGAATTTTACATCTAGTTATGGGCCATTTTTATTATTCTGATATACTAGGAGCTTTTTAGCAGCTTTTCAATCCATCTTCAATTTGTTAAAAAAATTTGAGTTTTTATGGTTGAAGACGGGTTCTGTTCTCAAGTTGTTTTGGCCAATTGGTTTTTATAAGCTGTTTCAAACAGAGAAATTGATTAAATTAAGTCAAACTCTATGTCAATTTTCTCTTAATGATTTTTTTTGCTAACTTTATTTTGCTGTTTTCGAGCAAAGTCTTACAGGAACAAAAACTATTCCTGGGGTTCGTTTGGGTTGCTCTAATTGTCGATCTAAATCTCTGTCTCTGATCAAACACAAAAATTTTTTTTGTAAAAACATTGCACTGTTTAGTAATTTTTAAAAATTTTTTATAAAGCGCTTTAGGACGGTGCATTGCAGATAATACCTCTGGATTCACGACGTGTGAATTTTAAGAAAATTGGGCTTTTCTCCGTTAAAATTGCCTGTTCTCTTTCCTGAATGACAAACACAATTGAGAAAAAAGTGTGATTGCTTAAATGCGTTTTTCCTTGAGCCGTATATAAGTTTCTGTTTTGAGTCGAACTGAGATCTCAATTTTCAAATTGGAGGGATTGAAATCAAGTTTTAAAAACCAATTTTATCAGGGTAAAAAATAAAAAGAACAAAAATTGAATGGATTTAAGGCGTGCAATTTCCTAATTTGACTTTGAAATTGTCTTTCAACTAGTTTTTTGTGTTTAGAGAGCGAGTTTCTTATGCAATTTCAAGTTTACTATTTCAAGTTGTTTTCACAATTTTTGTAATCGCGTTCTTTTGAATGCTAATAAAATTAATCAATTTTCTCTAAGTATGTATAACCTCAATTGTTTTAAGCACCCAACTGTGATTGTTTTCGGTGCTTAATTACTTAGTCTGTTAATGGCAGGATTCATCGACGTCCAATTGGGCGTTAGTGCACGTCTCCAGTTGCAGTTTACGCATTTTGTTTTTTTTATGCTTTACAAAAATTATTAAAGTTTTTATTGTTAAAATAGGAGAAATTGAATGTGTTTAGCACATTTTTATTTGGTTCCAAATCACTTAACTTAACAAGTTACAGCTTGCGCTGGCTGTAATTTTAATGAGTCTTGACCTAATCTGTCTAATAACTTCAACTGAGAGCTTGTTTTTTGTTTTTTTTTGTCTCCTTGCTTAGTTTCATTTGTGGCAGTTTATAGAATTTTGTATTTTTGTCCTTAGAAGGCTTCTAGCTGGAGACTGGCATACAACCAAATGCTATCAAAATTCCAAAAGACTTGTTTGGTGGTTCCTCTTAACATAGGGAGTGTTCTGTGTTGTCCCCGATGAGTTTGCTCTCTCGACAAAAGATTCAAAACTTCAATCCTGATAATTGAATTATTAATCAAGAATTGTAATACCAACAATTAACAAACTTTTTTTCAGAAACGAATAATAGAATAACAGTAGAATAACTGAAACAATCCGAAAGTAGTTTTTCTATCAAAAACAACTAGTAATTCACACAAGTTCCAATCAGTTCAATCAAACTATCAACTATGTCGTACTCTATTAGAATTGTGTATGCTTTCGTGGTGCAAGAGCGTTTCACTTTACGAATTAGATTTTGCGGTGCAAAATCACTAGTTTTATCACCAAACTCGAGGCACGAGAGGAAGAAGAGAGAAAGCAACTGAATTAGAGTTGAATAAATAAAATTTTAACTGAAGTGCTTATAAACAAAGCGTGAATCTATGATCAGACATGTTTGATCACGAGGCGAAAAACAAAAGATAAAGCGATTAAAAAACAACTCCTGAAAGGAAGTTTGAACAATGTTGCATCACAAGGAATGAAGTGCAAATTGCAATGAACTGAATAAATACACTTTATTAAATTTTGCTGCACCGAATAAACAAAATAAAGATACATTCTCAAGTATCCAATACCCCTTGATGCGAAAAAAAATTTTACTTATAGAACAATTTTATCTGCAGATATAATAATATTAACAATATTTAATATAATATTACTTGCTCCCCGGTTAAGTAAATAATATCATTACATGCACTGGTAATCATAACTGATAATTAGATATAAAACTAAAAATAGGAATATATGAATTTCACAGTTTGATTGACAACCATGAGTTTTTCAATCACAGATCTCCTGGTTTTCCGCTTCATACGCCTTCATTGATCTAATATCTTCATCGAGAGTCGGGATTTGTTGATCATTTAGAGGCCGAACTTACGGGTCGGTGGCAATACTTCTCCGATCACTGGAAGAACATTATCCTTCTCGGGTAGCTGGACCGCTGTTTTAACCACCGATACAAACAATTCCCGATATTACCTGCACTGCGTTGTCTTTTTGGCAGCGCTGCAATCGTAGAGTCCGAAGAGGAATTATCGAAACGGTAAAGCGAGAGACTACGGCGGTTTCTATCGGCAGAGCGTTTGTTCTGCGTTGTAGGGGGTGCTATTGCGACTTGTTGATGAGCTGATGGGGAGACCGAAGTTTGTGGTAATACTAATTTGCTTTGCGTGTTGGCTTGGTCAGTGCTGTGCTCATTTCGCAGCGCGAGGAACTTTGGCACTTTCGGAATACGCCCTTGCATCGCGCGTGATGTTTGAGGAGGAAGCTCCGCTAGCAGGCTCTCGTCTGCGGTGTTTCATTTTCTTATCGCCCTTTATCTTTCTAGTAAACTGCTTTTGGATCTGTTCGTCGAGATATTTTTCGCTCATGAGACGCCCACGGCAATCATCGTAAACTTTCAAAGAGATTTGACGTTCTTGCAGGTGCCAAATGTGGCAATGCCGATGTTCGCCGTTCCTCATAATCAAGGTTGCTTTGTCGGTTCTTTTTTTGTGCATGTAGTTGGGATGACTTTGATGATAGTTGATCCTTGGGCTAGTACCTCATAGAGCCCCTCGAGGTTCTTTTTGGAGCCTCTCTTGTCGTGTATCTTCGAATTTGACTTGAAGAGCTCGCTCTGTGCGGGGAGTTGGTCGGCAACTTCCAGAGCGAGGGAATCTTGATAACCGGTATGCGCTCTGCCTCTCACGTTCAATCGCGTCCCTCCTAGCCTAAGTCATACCCATCTCAAACTCGATGCCACTCCTGTAGCGGTTTATCCATTTGTCATCTGGTAGGATGTCTTCAGGAGTAAGAGCATATTCATATAATTACTGGTTTATAATATTCTCGTAAGAGAGATTAGATAGCTTAGGTTTAGCAGAGATTACGCTTAGAGGGGTATTAAATGTGCTCCGAAGGGCAAAATCTTTGTTGTTTTCTGTTCAAATTTTCGCAATTGGAGAAAAATATTCTTTACATGCTTTGCATTGAATGAACTATTAGCCGATTTTTTTTACATTAATACATACCAGTCTATTCTTAATCGTCTGAATTAGTCTTTCTACCAAACCAATAGCACGATGATCGTTAACTGGAGCTTTAATAATTTTAATGTTTTTTTTTTGTATTGTAGAAGGTCATTACTTGATTCCTAACGAGACATTTTGCCTGATCAAAACGAATAGAGCGGGGAATTCCGTGATATTCGACATACATTTCCAAAAGTTTTATCACGTTTGGACTGTTGGCTTTCTCATGAATACGTGCAGTAGGATGTTTAGATTCCCCTTTTCATCAAATATTGGTCCTCCAAAACGAATTGCCTGGTTCAGTTTGACAAATAGTATATGGGGTTGAAATTGCCTGGCGGGAATAACAGAATTAAGATTCTTACAGATTGCGGTGCATAGTTTACATTCTGTTGATTCAAAGACTAACTCGTGATTCATGTATGGCCACCAGCAAAGCCATGCATAACATTCTCCAGGTACATGAGTGGCTCGCATGTATATCCTTTAACAAATCTCTGAGAGAAACTTGGGGACGGCTATTTTATCATCAATGCAGACGCAGCCAGAGCGAACATGAAGGTCTCCAAAATAAGAGTGAATTGATGGATTAAGTTCTTTGAGGTGTGTTTCATTGTTTTTTAATATACAGTCACGGACCTGTTTTGGGACTGCGTCTTTATTAGTGAGTGAAGCAGTGAGAGATTTGCTTAAAATCTTGCATTTTATGTTATCGAATGTGGGTACTTGGGGCCTAGGGGTTAGGGGAGTGCTGACACCAGATTTTATCATTGGGGAAATTGGGATAGTTTGGGTAGTTTGAGGATTTGCAGCGCGAGATGAGGTCAGGGGAGTTAAAGGTGGATTCGCAGGGTGGGAGCAGTCAATGAACCTGACTCGACTGATTCGTTTTTTTAGAAGGCATTATAGTTTAACTTAAAATGATGGAGTTGATATCCGAATTTTTAAAGAAATTAAAGTCGGGCTGAAATTGAGGTTTATTCGACTGAATTCGAGAGTTATGTGGGGCAGAAAGCACTGATTTTAATTTTGGGTATTGAATTTGGAAAATATTTTTGGATTGTCTTCTTATTGGCGTGAAATTATGCATAGAGAAGAAAGTATCACGCCCCGCGAAATAATTTTTATTCCAAATTTGGAAAGGTTGCATGAATTGAGGTGAATTTTGCTTAGAGAGTGGAGCGTTAAATGGTATTTGCGAATCTAGCTGGTATTTGTAAATCAATTTTGCGGTGCTTGTGATTGATAAAATTCAGGCATATGTGAGCGAATGGCAAGTGTGCTAATGGTATTAATTGAAACTATAGAAGGTTCACTAGTATGTGTGATTTGTGATGCGAGATCATTTGCTTGTAATAGAGTACGTATATGAGATACGGATTGACTAAAATTTACTTTTAATGATTTTACGGATGCGGAAATCAGATCTAGTTTGGCGACCAACAATTGTTCACCCTATTCAGTATTTTTTAGCTCTTTGATTTGGATGACGTGAAATGTAGTTCATTTTTCGCCTGGCATATGTTCAATATTGGATCAAAAAGGTAGAAGTCTATCTATCCTGCGAGTTAAGCGACTATTGCATGAACTATTAGAACGATTTTATTTCAATATGGAAAGAGCTCAGTGGTCCGTGACTACTGTAAAATGTTTTCCGTACAAATAATTTTTAAAAGATTCAATAGACCAAACTAACCCACGAAATTCTAATTCTTTAACATTTTATCTCTCTTTGCAAGAATTTAAAAACCTGGATGTAAACTTAATCGGCTTCCATCCTTCTACTGTTATCTGTTCGAGTAACGGCCCAGGACCAGAATGAGATAAATCCCATTTTACGCGTGTTTCGAGTTGCGCGTTGCATTTAATTTTTTCAGTTGCGTTGGCAATGCGATTCTTCATTTCAGAAATTTAATTCTCGTGTACATCAGTCCAGATAAATGTAGCTGGTTTTTTCAATAAAGGATGTAATGCATGGCTAATTTGTTCAATATTGTGAATAAAATTACTACTGTAGTGTACCGAACCGAGAAGTGATCGAAGTTTTTTTAATGTCTTTGGTGCTTCGAGAGTTAAGATAGCTGAAGTTTTGCTCTGAAGGGGCAAAATACCAGATTGTGAAATATGGTAATAGAGCCAGTCATTTTCTAATTTAGACAACTGATATTTTGGATGATTAATCCCAAGATTTTCTTCATCGAAATGTTTAAGACAATTCAGAACATACTCTTCGGGCTCTTCTTCCAATCCTTTTCTAACTATTGAGATTTTATCGAGAAAACAGTAGGTATTCCTTAAACCAATCAAAGTATAGTCCATGGCTTTTTCAAATTCCGACGGCATGTCTGTTAAAACGTAAAACCCAGTAAGAAATCAGTATGAACCGGTCATATCAGCGCAGATTATATTAAAATTTCAACGATTAGCTGAATCAGGGTCTAAATTTAATTTACTGTACGCGTACTTTAAATCTAGCGTAGAAAAAAAACTAGTGTTTTGCGACGCGGGATCACTAACATGTTGAGATATAGATTCGAAAAGCATATCGATTTTAGGCATTTGATATTTTTTAACAGCTTTCTGTAATGTTTTTAAATCAAGTTTAATTTCAATTTACTGGTCTTGTTAACGGTAACCACAATTGGGGAGCTAAAATATTTATCAAGGCAATTATAAAGTTTTATTATATGTATTTCATCTAACAATTTTTGAGTTCATTGTTAATTTATTTTGTAAATTTATTGGTATGCGTCTACTTTTTTGGTGTCTAGATTGAAAGTTTTTTGTGAAAATTTGATTTTGCAACATGGTCTTTTGAACGTCCAATACGGGATATTAGGTTAGGAAATGTTAATGCAATATATTCTTTGATTTCCGAATATTGTAAAAATGTGTTGACTTGGTTACCTGTACAGGGGAATTGCGTTACTGCTAGTACTAATTGGTCGAACAGATTTCAACCGGTTAGTGATTTTAAGCCGTCGGTGACGACCGTAAATGTAGCCGAACGTGAGTTCCAACCGTTACTCGATACAGGACTTTGTATTTTGCCTTCTGTGATATAGTATACAATGGTCATCGTCAATTGTAGTGCTAAATCCCCTATTTTCATTTAATCTTTAATTTAGTTCATTTTAGTCATTTATTTCATTTTGCTAAATCTTGATCAAATCTTCCTCGTTCATGCCTGCTAAATTTGTTTACTCAACATTGTGATTTAATTGTCTGTTCATACTGTCTGTTCATACTGTCTGCTCATTTTGATTTACCGCAAATTTCCTTTTTTAGCTATGATACGTTATGATCGAATTGCTGATCAAAATTCTGCTGTTCCTATTAATTCATTTTCTTGAATCTAAATTCAATTTTCAGTTGACTCTCTTTTTTTCTAAATTAGCTCCGCAAATCACGCAATTCAGAATATCAGATATAACTCTAGTTTTGCTAAGCGAAATATCAGTCTAAAAGTTAACGCTGTATTAGCGACGCGAATTCCACTTAAATAATGAGGCTCAGAAAGTTTAATCTACTAAATACAAATTTAGTAGTGGAAAGGCTCCGCAAAATCACTAATAACTTAATAACAACTAAAATCGTAAAATCGCTCAGCAAACACATCCAACTACAGAAGAGGATTTCGGTACCACATGGCGCAGTCAACTCGCGAATCCCGCAAGACCCCACTTACCATTGAACCGTTTTGGGAATGTGCTACATCGGACCCTCCACTACGATGGGAGAAGTGGCGCATCCAACTGAAACAAGCAATCCTTGCAAGGGAGAACAAAACGTTGGACACACTTCTCCAACCAAAGCCAACACAAGTACGACTACCAGTCGAGCCAAAATAAAAAAGGGCCATCGAGGATGCAACAGGGCAAACGAAACGGGATCATCAATTCCGCAATAGTCAGTTGAATCTCCAATGGGAATTGAAATGCCAGAAAATCACGGAGGCAGGTGTTTTTTGTGGTGAAAGACCATGGTCGCTATGTGATCAGAAGTGTGTCTCACTCCTCTACCTCAGTATTGGGACGGAAAGAAGACGTCTTTTAACGCAAAAATTTCCACATGATAACATCTACGACCTCTCAACTCTCAAACTTTGGGAAATGATGGAAATAGCTTTCATACGACTCAGAAGCATCACTTTCGATCGCTATGTGTTTTTTCGAGGAAACAGAAAAAGGTTGAAACTGTGGAACAATTCTATAGCATTTTGAAGAGTTAGCGAAAATTGCACTTTCGAAAGTCGAGAGGATGCGATAATTAGAGACCTCTTCATCACTAATATGTTGGATGATGATATTCAAAGTACATGAACTCCTCCGTGATACAGTAGACACCGAAAGTGCCCTCAGCATAGCTGTCAGTATGGTGATGGGACATCAAAACCAACAGCGAATATCTTCCAACAACAACAACAACGCAAAGGGCACTTCAATCAATGCCATACAATCCTTCAATTTATTTCGCGGCGTGAATGGTCGTGGAAATCAGTCAGGCAGAATTTCATTCAATCGAGCAGCGACAGGACAGTGTAGAAGTTGTGGTCAAACTTAGACTCCAACGCATCGTCAGGTTTGCCCTGCTCTGGGTAAGAAATGTAATCATTGTGGTCTACTCAATCATTTTGCAAAGGTATGTCGGACAAAACTAAATAATACAGGAAATTTTCTTCAAGAGACTCGCATCAATAATGTAGAAAATTCGGAAAATACAGAGCAAAACATAAATCCAGAGAACCAAAACGTAAATTACATAAACTACAATGAACAGTTGAATTTTGAATACGACTCTTCTGACGATAATTATGTTGCGATGGTGGAAAATCTTAATACAGTCCCAATGGTTTTGCAAAATATGACAATAAAAATTGGAAAAACGGATTGCCATTTGCTCCTGGATTCTGGTAGTGGTTGTACTATCATAAATATGTCACTTGTCAAGGAGATAAAGTTCAATTGTATGCAAGCACAATGGTCAGAGAAAAAAACACTTGAACTCAAATCTTTTTCTAAGGATATAGTTGAAACACTCGGAAAATTGAAAACACCAGTTCGTTGAAACGATTGGAAAAATCAAAAAGCAAAAATTACGGTAGTTGCAGACGGTTTCTAACCTATTCTTGCACGTGATCTTTTCGATCAATTAGGAGTTACTATTTCACAAAAACCCTGCTCGAACATAGAAGTAAATACTCATAAAACACCTTGTGTAATAAAACAATCTCTGGCCAAAGAATTTCCGGAATTAATTTCGAGTATTCGAAAATCAAAACATCATAGTGTCAACTCAAAAATTCATAGAATTTATTTGTGTCACGCATCAAAAAGTGAGAAAAGTGCCGATCCACCTCCAAAAGATTGAACTCAAAAAATTACTAAACGAAAAAAAACATCAAACTGTTTTGACCAGTTTTTAAATCTCTAATCGTTATCACAGTCAAAAAAGACCATATAAACAAAATAGCTTTAGATTCTAAGATCTTGAATAAAGCCATACACAGAAATAAGTACCAGATGCCAAATATCGATTCTTTGATTCAAACTATATCACAAACACTGTCAAACGCAGCGCAAGAAATGCTCTATTTTACGACTCTCTATTTTCAGTACGCGCACCCAATTAAATTTGAATAGCAGTACGGCCCGCCATTGTAACTTTAATGTCGTAAGCGGAGATACGACCGGCACATACCGTTTTAGAACGGGATATTACGGACTAACGGATATGCCTGCCGAATTTCAGATGAAAATTGATTGTACGCTCGACAGCCTGACTAATACATTCTGTTTTCTGGACGGTATACTGATAGTTAGTAGATTTGAACATCATCTCGATCTTGTACGAAAATTTTTAATAAAACTAGATCAGGAAAATCTTCGTATCAATTTGCGAAAGATCAAATTGAATGGCTCGGACATAGTATCACTCAAACAGTCATAACATCATTATCAAATAAAACTGAAGCCATTAAAAAATTATCTTCACCCTCAATTCTCAAAAAATTGAGATCTTTTATGGGATCAGTACATCATCTCGGAAAACTTAAACCAAATTTATCTCAAATGTGTCACCCACTTAGACCTCTACTTAAGAAAAATACAAAAAAATTGTCAGGACAGATGAAAATGAACAACATATCAAGTTGATAGAAACAAAAATTGCAGAAACAACGGAAAATAGACATTTTAAACCCAAATTGGAAACACGTCTAAAATGCGATTTTTCTCGTACAGGTTTGGGTTGTGCATTAGAGCAGCACCCTCCGAACGGATGGCGTACTGTAGCTTTTTCCATCGCGCTTCTTAAATTCAGATTAAGATCGATATAGTATTAATGAGCTTGAATTATTGGGTGTTGTTTGTTCAGTCAAACACCTCAAAAATTACTTTTATGGTAAACCCTTCACTGCCATAACCGATCAGAGAGCGTTGTTATCTATAATGAGAGAAAACAGAGCTAACAAATCGTACAATAGCCGCCCAACACCGGGGGTCTATAGACTTTTACCCTTTGATTTCTAAAAAGATCATCTTCCTCGCTCGAAAATGGGATTAGCCGTTTATATCTCACGCGAACCTCAGCAAAAATTGTTAGTATTTCCACTTATGATGAGCAATTCATTGTTTCTCGATTGGACGCAATTAAACGCCGTGCGAAACGCTTTTCATTAAAGGAAGAAAATTATACTTATTTTGCGGCACGAAATCCACTTATAAAGTAGGTCTCGAATAATCTGCATTCCAATGAAAAATTATGCAGTGAATTTGCACCACGAAATCGAGAATTTTCTGCAATTACGCAAATTGGCAAAACAATTAGCGAATTAACGCCAATTAACTCCCATTCAAATGTCAAAATCGAGAACGCGAACATTCCCCACTCGCTTTTTGCCTTAAATCACTCTACCGATCGGTTGGATAAAGAGTTCAGTATTTTTCGACGAATTGCCAATAGCTTCCAAAACGTTTTGATGAGGTCGCACTCTGATGATGACACACTTATGCAACTGAAACACTCCACACCATCAAAAATACGCTTTGCCGATGAAGCAGGCCCATCTACAGCCCCATCGAAACCAGCAACACCATCTACCCCAAATACGGATACAACGACAGTGACTTCGATTGGCATAACGGATTGCCATTTGCTCCTCGATTCTGGTAGTGGTTGTACTATCATAAATATGTCACTTGCCAAGGAGATAATGTTTAATTGTATGCAAGCACAATGGTCCGCGAAAAAAAAAACACTTGAACTGAAACCTTTTTCTAAGGATATAGTTGAAACACTGGGAACATTGAAAACACCAGTTCTTTGTTACGATTGGAAAATTCAAAAAGCAAATATCACGGTAGTTGCAGACGGTTTCCAACCTATTCTTGGACGTGCTCTTTTCGATCAATTAGGAGTTACTATTTCACAAAATCCCTGCCCGAACATAGAAGTAAATACTGTTGAAACACCTTGTGTAATAAAACAATCTCTGGCCAAAGAATTTCCGGAATTAATTTCGAGAATTCGAAAATCAAAACATCATAGTGTCAACTCAAAAATTCATAGAATTTATTTGTGTCACGCATCAAAAAGGGAGAAAAGTGCCGATCCATCTCCAAAAGATCGAACTCAAAAAATTACTAAACGAAAAAAAATATCAAACTGTTTCGACCAGTTTTTATATCTCCAATCCTTGCAAGGGAGAACAAAACGTTGGAAACACTTCTCCAACTAAAACCAACACAAGTACGACTACCAGTCGAGCCAAAATACAAAATGGCCATCGAGGATGCAACAGAGCAAACGGAACGGGATCATCAATTCCGCAATAGTCAGTTGAAGCTCCAATGGGAATTGAAATGCCAGAAAATCACGGAGGCAGGTGTTTTTTGTGGCGAAAGACCATGGTCGCTATGTGAACAGAAGTTTGTCTCACTCCTCTACCTCAGTATTGGGACGGAAGGAAGACGTCTTTTAACGCAAAAATTTCCACATGATAACATCTACGACCTCTCAACTCTCAAACTTTGGGAAATGATGGAAATAGCTTTCATACGACTCAGAAGCATCACTTTCGATCGCTATGTGTTCTTTTCGAGGAAACAGAAAAAGGGTGAAACTGTGGAACAATTCTATAGCATTTTGAAAGAGTAAGCGAAAATTGCACTTTCGAAAGTCGAGAGGAAGCGATAATTAGAGACATCTTCATCACTAATATGTTGGATGATGTTCAACGTACGTGAACTCCTCCGTGATACAGTAGACCCCGACAGTGCCATCAGCATAGCTGTCAGTATGGTGATGGGACATCAAAACCAACAGCGAATATCTTCCAACAACAACAACGCAAAGGGCACTTCAATCAATGCCATACAATCCTTCAATTTATTTCGCGGCGCGAATGGTCGTGGAAATCAGTCAGGCAGAATTTCATTCAATCGAGCAGCGACAAGACAGTGTAGAGGTTGTGGTCAAACTTAGACTCCAACGCAACGTCAGGTTTGCCCTGCTCTGGTTAAGAAATGTAATCATTGTGGTCTACTCAATCATTTCGCAAAGGTATGTCGGACAAAACTAAATAATACAGGAGATTTTCTTCAAGAGACTCGCATCAATAATGTAGAAAATTCGGAAAATACAGAGCAAAACATAAATCCAGAGAATCAAAACGTAAATTACATAAACTACAATGAACAGTTGAATTTTGAATACGACTCTTCTGACGATAATTATGTTGCGATGGTGGAAAATCCTAATACAGCCCCAATCGCTTTGCAAAAAATGACGATAAAAATTGGAAAAACGGATTGCCATTTGCTCCTGGATTCTGGTAGTGGTTGTACTATCATAAATATGTCACTTGCCAAGGAGATAGAGTTCAATTGTATGCAAGCACAATGGTCAGAGAAAAAAACACTTGAACTCAAATATTTTTCTAAGGATATAGTTGAAACACTCGGAAAATTGAAAACACCAGTTCGTTGAAACGATTGGAATATTCAAAAAGCAAAAATTACGGTAGTTGCAGACGGCTTCTAACCTATTCTTGGACGTGATCTTTTCGATCAATTAGGAGTTGCTATTTCACAAAAACCCTGCCCGAACATAGAAGTAAATACTCATAAAACACCTTGTGTAATAAAACAATCTCTGGCCAAAGAATTTCCGGAATTAATTTCGAGTATTCGAAAATCAAAACATCATAGTGTCAACTCAAAAATTCATAGAATTTATTTGTGTCACGCATCAAAAAGTGAGAAAAGTGCCGATCCACCTCCAAAAGATTGAACTCAAAAAATTACTAAACGAAAAAAATATCAAACTGTTTCGACCAGTTTTTATATCTCCAATCCTTGCAAGGGAGAACAAAACGTTGGACACACTTCTCCAACCAAAGCCAACACAAGTACGACTACCAGTCGTGCCAAAATACAAAATGGCCATCGAGGATGCAACAGGGCAAACGGAACGGGATCATCAATTCCGCAATAGTCAGTTGAAGCTCCAATGGGAATTGAAATGCCAGAAAATCACGGAGGCAGAAATAAGTACCAGATGCCAAATATCGATTCTTTGATTCAAACTATATCACAAACACTGTCAAACGCAGCGCAAGAAATGCTCTATTTTACGACTCTCTATTTTCAGTACGCGCACCCAATTAAATTTGAATAGCAGTACGGCCCGCCATTGTAACTTTAATGTCGTAAGCGGAGATACGACCGGCACATACCGTTTTAGAACGGGATATTACGGACTAACGGATATGCCTGCCGAATTTCAGATGAAAATTGATTGTACGCTCGACAGCCTGACTAATACATTCTGTTTTCTGGACGGTATACTGATAGTTAGTAGATTTGAACATCATCTCGATCTTGTACGAAAATTTTTAATAAAACTAGATCAGGAAAATCGTCGTATCAATTTGCGAAAGATCAAATTGAATGGCTCGGACATAGTATCACTCAAACAGTCATAACACCATTATCAAATAAAACTGAAGCCATTAAAAATTATCTTCACCCTCAATTCTCAAAAAATTGCGATCTTTCATGGGATCAGCATATCATCTCGGAAAATTTAAACCAAATTTATCTCAAATGTGTCTCCCACTTCGACGTCTATTTAAGAAAAACACACAATTAGTCTGAACAGATGAACTTGAACAACATTTCAAGTTGATAAAAACAAAAATTGCAGAAACAAAGGAAAATAAACATTTTAACCCGATTTGGAAACACGTCTAAAATGCGATGTTTCTCGTAAAGGTTTGGGCTCTGCATTAGAGCAGCACACTCCGAACGGATGGCATACTGTAGCTTTTGCATCGCGCTTCTTAAATTCAGTTTAAGATCGATATAGTATTAATCAGCTTGAATTACTGGGTGTTGCTTGATCCGTCGAACACTTCAAACATTACTTTTATGGTAAGCCCTTCACTGCCATAACCGATCACAGAGCGTTGTTATCTATAATGAGAGAAAACAGAGCTAACAAATCGTATAATAGCCTTCTAACACGTGGTGTCGATAGACATTTACTTTTTGATTTCTAAATAGATAATCTTCCTCGCTCGAAAATGGGATTAGCCGATTATATCTTGCGCGAACCTCCGCAAAAAGCTGTTAGTATTTCCATTTATGATGAGCAATTCATTTTTTCTCGATTTGACGCAATTAAACGCAGTGCGAAACGCTTTTCATTAAAGGAAGAAATCTGTACTGATTTTGCGGCGCGAAATCCACTTATAAAGCAGGTTTCGAATGATCTGCACTCCAATGAAAAATTATGCAGTGAATTTGCACCGCGAAATCGAGAATATTCTGCGATTACGCAAATTGGCAAAACAATTAGCAAATTAACGCCAATTAACTAATGGTTGGATAAATGTTTCAGTAATTTTCGACGAATTGTCAATAGCTTCCAAAACGTTTTGATGATGTCGGACTCTGATGACGAAACACTTATGCAATCGAAACACTCCACACCAACAAAAATACGCCTTGCCGATGAAGCAGGCTCATCTTCAGCCCCTTTGAAACCAGCAACACCATCTACCACAAATACGGATACAACGACAGTGACTTCACCATCAACAGACGGTCTCTATACAGACTACTTTAAATTTGCCTTGTCAAAAATCTTTTCCAGCACTCTGATGGCCAGTATCACATCAAAAGACGCGATCGTCAATGAAATCAGAGATTGTGTACTAACGGACAATGAGGATAGGAGCCGCCAAATCAGCCCCTATATACATGGTTTTTGGAAAGATCTCCAGGGGATGACGATCGGATTGCCATCCCCAACTCTATAAAGGACGCATACGTGGAAGCGATCCATGCCACACATCCAGGGAGTTGGATGATGACGGACATTGCGACACATGCATGGTGGCCGTACATGCATCGGGACATCATTACAAAAACGGCCAAATGTAACCCTTGCGTCAAAATCGGTAAAACTTTAAAGTATTTCATTCAATCTAGTAAATGAGCGCCATTAAAATTGTGTAAGTACCAAATGAAAAAACTCAAACTGATTTTGACGGACCAATCTGTAATTAAAAGAACCAAGAAGTCTACTCTCTTGCATGATTAGATCGATTCTCAAAATTTCCAACAGCGGAGGTATTTGACAGAGCAAATGCAGAAAATATTTTAAAATTTTTTCAAGAGTATGTTTTGCTACACGGAGTTCCTCGCACGATTAGACTAGATCAAGCGCAGTGACACATTGGCCATCAAATTAAACCCTTTTGTAATCAAAATAATATAAAGCTAATTGAAGCTCCAATACACGATCACAGAGGAATTGGGCTAACTGAAACGCTTTTTCAAACAATCAAGAATCGCTTAGCTTGTATTAAAACGGCGGCGCGAATTCAATTTAATTTGAAAGCATCGATAAGCTCTCTTATTTATCAACTATGTATATGTCGCCGAAAGACTATTAATATTTCACCGTTTGAAGCGCATTTTGGTAGAAAAGCAAACACAACACTAAGTAATATTTCAACCGAGCCTGTCCCTAGTAATATCACATATAAACCAATTTTAAAAAAATATATTTAGAAATGAAGACAGTTCGCTGGGACGAGTTAATCTCAGACGAGCAGTGGGACAATGATGCGAGAAGCGACATTGATCTGGAAATGAGTATAGACCGACTAAGCAAGGACGCGGTAAAACAGTGTAATGCAGACCCAAATAAGGAATCAGGAGTAATTCCACACCCAGATATTGGTCAAGCTGTACCGAGAACTGAGGCTTCACTTATATTGAAACTGGCGAAGAAAAGGCCCAAAATTAAACGATCAAAGAAGAGTCTGGACGGTCTCTACGAGGTTATTGCACCCAGGTCATCGTTGATAAAATCTGACGCATACAGGTCAATCATAAAAGAACTAGGAAAACGGGAGGTGACTATAAGAAACTCTGATGTAGCCAAATTTGTAACTAAAGCAGAGGGACAAACAGAATTGAGAAATTACGCTGAGAGGAGACACAAAACACCATCGGGAAAAATATAGAGGATCTGATAAACCAACCTGCCAAAGAAGCAAGACGGAAATTGCAAGGCAACAAAAAGATAAAACACAAAAGTATTGCAGATGACAGGAGCGCAGTATCATCAATACATTCGAAAGCATTGCGGGTGCGCATGCCGACGAAACCAAAGAAAACCCTTGTACCCACACCACCACAACCACCTACAGAAACGGTGATCAATTTCTCACCGCCAATAGCCCGACCGCAGACATCGGTAGTAATCTCGGAGCCGCCGACCCGCCCGAAACGAAAGGCAGCTACTAAAGCCACAGAAGCCTAACAACACTCTCAAGAACGCAAACGCTCTTCCCCATCAATAACTGAATCGGATGAATCACTACCATTCACACAAACTTGTCCGCCAACCGTATCATCTACTTCGGCACCCTCAAGACAAAAGCGAAGGCAGATGATAAAGCAGCAGCAAATACAGAATAAATTGATTGCATCAACAATTCAAAAAAACTGCCGCCAGTAATCAAGATCAGGAAATAGATTTTACAGTAGGCCCCTGTTCACCAGTTCAATCCTTTCCAACTCAGTAATACGTCTCTCCGAGTTATGAAGGACCCGAAAGTTCAATGACAGTTCGCAAGGCGGAATGTACCTTTGAAAGTGTTTCAGATTAAATAAAACTCTTCACAAACAAAATAGTATTAATTATAGTAACCAGTGCATACTTTATTAATTTTTCGATAAACATAATTCGTTGTTTATTTTTTCTGAGAGGGAAATGCGATAGAGTATACAATGGTCATCGTCATTTGTAGTGCTAAAACCCTATGTTCATTTAATCTTTATTTAGTTCAGTTTACTCATTTATTTCATTTTGTTCAATCTTGATTTGAAGATCAAATCTTCCTCGTTCATGCCTGCTAAATTTATTTACTTACTATTGTGATTTAATTGTCTGTTCATACTGTCTGCTCTTTTTGACTTACCGCAAATTTCCTTTTTTTAGTTATAATACGTTATGATCAAATTGCTGATCAAAATCCTGCTGTTCCTGTTTGTTTATTCTCTTGAATCTAAATTCAACTTTCAGTTGACTCTCTTTATTTCTCAATTCAGAATATCAGATTTAATTTTAGTTTCGCTAAGCCAAATACCAGTCTAAAAGTTAACGCTGTATTAGCGACGCGAATACCACTTAAATAGTGAGGCTCAGAAAGTTTAATCTACTAAATACAAATTTAGTAGAAACGCTCCGCGTAAACATTAATATTTTTGCAGCAATTAAAATCGTAAAATCGCTCAGCAAACACATTCAACTACAGAAGAGGATTTCTGTACGACACCTTCAACGCGAATTGGTTCGTTCGGGAAAGTTCTGAGCTGTTGATTTGTGTTGTTGCACCTGGACTACTTTTGACTAACTGTGACATGAGTGAATAATCGAGAATGCTGCACACACTCCCGGAATCCACGAGAAGTGTAGTTGAAATGTTGCCAATTTCGATCGGCATATTCGGAAGTTCTATTTTTGAATATCAGGTTGAATGAAGGCCAGCATGTTGTCCTCCCCTCTGCTATGATCAGGTTCGTAGATTTTTGAAGGTTAAAGAAATTTGACAGAATATTCAGGATGTGGGTCCTCATCCACCGTGTTTACCGACCTCTTCTTAGGATTTTGTAGCTTCGAATTCTTTTTTTTTCGACAAGCTTTGACCAAATGATTTAACAAGCCGCAGTTATTACTTTTGCTTTTAGCGATGCACTTATCCCGATGGTTTGGAAGCCACTTCCTACCACCTTTTGAACAATAGAGAAGTGGGCGATTGTTTTTGGACCTTGTTTTTGAAGGTTATGCGAGAGTGACCAATTCGATAACCAAGAACTATGGGGATACTGAACTGCATTTACGCTAGCCGGGATGAGGGTCTTATTATGTTCCTGTATTTGATGCTGATTTTGCATTCCATGTTTATTGCCAACTCCAACGCTTGTCTTCGCTGCGCTGTTTGTTTAAGGAGTTCTTTTTAAATCCCTGCCTGAATCAGATAAAATGATGATGAACACATCGCGTATTAGGGTTTCCACCTTGTTCTCAAAATCTCAATTTTCCAACAGTTTTTATAGTTTTCCGTAGAAGTGTTCAAGAGTATCGTCTCGAAGTTGCTTCGTGGTCAGAAAAACATGACGGTCAAAAGTATTGTTTCGAAGTCGTATGAAAGCAGCCTCTACTATTCTCCCGAATTCAGCTGTGGACGAGGTCTCGATCATTTTATATAGAATTTTGCGATCCAGGATTTGTGTCCTTTCCACCCAATACTCAGATAGTGTAATGAAACCGTTTTTTGGTCCACGAGTGGCCAAGGTTCGTCCCCGCACATAATGCCGATTTCGATTAGTCTTTAACATTTTTTCTGCAAATTCATCTTCTGTTCTGCATTATGAGCGTTTCGTTTCCTCTCGGATTGTGCAGAAGAGCCAACACTTGTCTCCTTGAAGATGTGTTCATTGGAGACCAACTATCTCCCGTTTCGGGCCGAGAAGAGCATCGAGAATGATATCTTCTTTTGCAAGAAGTGCCAGTTTGTATTGAACTCTCCAAATCTCCTATATTAGTGGTGAGTCGGGTGTTGGTTTTTCCCAGAATGCGTCAATTCTGAGTATTTTTTGCTTGCTTGCTGACTGCGCAATGTCAAATTCTATTAGATTTGTGTGTGCTTTCACGATGCAGGATTTTTGTACTTAACGAACTGGATTTGGTGGTGCGAAATCACAAGTTGGTTTTATCACAAAACTTGCGGCGCGAGATAAAGAAGAGAAATCAACTGATTTTGAATCGAATAAATGAAAGCATAACTGAAGTGCTTATAAACATGGCGTGAAGGTATGATCAGACATGTCTGATCAGGAGGCGGGAAACAAAAGTTAAACTGAAGAAAAAGCAACTCGTGACAGGAAGTTTGAACAAAATTCAAAAACAAGGAATGAAGGGCAAATTAAACTGAACTATATAAATACACTGTATTAATTTTTGCTGCACCGAATAAAATAATATGAAGATACACTCTCAGGTGTCACACACTAGTGTCCAGAAAGCATGCAATTCACCTCCTAATCCAAACAACTATAATAAGTTCTGCCTCCCATCAGCTATGTTACTGGCCAGACAATTATAATCTTCACAACCAACGATTTTGAATAAATTTGCAGTTTCACTCGTTGCAATCAAACAACTAGGCTTGTAAGTTCTCTCACGAGAAACTTGCTGAAAAACTACAACTTTCTCTCACTGAGAGCCATCTGCTCCACTTGACCGTTTTTTTCTCTCAATATTGACTAACAAATGCTGTTCCTTAGCCTCTTAGCCCCACTCTCGCTCTCCTTCTCTCTCTCTCTCTCTCTCTCTCTCTCTCTCTCTCTCTGAACAATTTTCTTGTATTTAAGGGTTTTCAGCGTTACACAGAGTTATCAGTTTTTTATCGGCAAACAGTAACGTGTCGTTTTGTTTGGAACATTTTCACCTAATGTGAAAATGCAATCGTGGGCGTAGAAAGACCTTCACAAGATGCAGCTTATCTTGTAAAGGTTTGCTAAAGACGACTGGAATTCCGTGATTTAATTGGTTTTCAAATTTCAGGACTCAAAGAAAATTACGTTTCATGCTCAACAATCTTGCGTACGGGTTCTTATTCAATATTCTCTATGGATACTCGTTTGGTTTAAGGCATGAGCTCCTTTGCTTGCTTTTAGGGGTAGTAAATGTAACTCTTTAACAAATCTTTAAAAACTCTCTTTATGGTCACACTGATAGAAAAAATGAGGAAAAGTTGGGACTTCCTACTAATTCTCATATAGGATTTTTTTCATCGTTAAGACTTTGAAACTGAGCGATAACTAGTTGCCAAGCTCCACGTTTTAATATGATTTTTGCAAGATGTCTTGACTCTGTTACGAGTGTTGTCCCTTTCATAGAAGCAAAAAAATCAGTTACCGCCTCGTTTTTTGTTTTTAAAAAGCCAAATAAACAGATTTTGGATATCGAAAAATACACATCGTTGTTTCAAATTGCGTAAAATGTTTTTCCCAAAGTGACCAGTTAAAATGTCAGGGCAATCGGATCCAAGGAAGTGGGGTTTTGGGGACTCGCGGGGGTTTGGTCAAATTATGGACGCCTAATTTGGTAACGTTTCAATTTCTCTCTATCAGAATTTCCTTCAAACAGCGCTTGTTTTCTTCTGTTTGCTTCAATTGACTCTTTGCAAGAGGTCTTACAAGTATATGTCCATTCTATTTGCCTCAATTGTCAAATCTAATTCATAACTCATGATTCCTACTGAAAACTCCGGTTTAACACTATGGCTTGAATTTCCAATACTTTAGTTAATGATTTTTATGACAATATTGATTTGTTCCACATTGTATTGTTACTTTGTCGTGGCTCAGGTTTTAAGCAGGTACTATGAATTTCCCGGATTTCACTTGATATACTTGGCTGACAGACACAATTTGAAAATAAGAACTCCAACAATTATTTGCCTTAACTACCAAGATCTATACCAAATTTCTCCTGCAAAAACAAAATGAATTCAAAAACATTACTCAAACTAGTTCTGCTAATAAATAAGTACAGAGCTTGGATCCAAAAAAACTATTGCAATAAAAAACTATCAAATTTGCAATTCATTTTTTTTTATTTCATTTCAAGCTTTTATATCAGTCTTTGTCTTTATGAGTTATCAATAGTCTCAGTAACGATAACCATCTTTGACTTTCGGTGGAGGCGTAATTGAACAAAATACAAGTTTGTTTCCAAAAATCTAAAACAATTTTCAAAATTTACACTTCCGTCATTTTCTTAAGTCTTCTTAGCTACTCTGAATGATAAAAAGGCCGTCGGTGTTCTGATAAACACGTAACGAAGCAAGATTGCTTGAATGAAGTAAGATTTCATTCACTAATTGAATTTTTTCAGATAAAGTTTTCTCCTACTTCATTGTCAACGAATAAACTTTATATATTCTTTTTATAACCGTTGTTTTAACTGTTATAATGAAGCTTTGTATCTACTTCATCTTCAATTGCTATTAATTTTATCACTTTTTCAGACTTTCAGTAGGGGATATTTTCTGTTTTTTTTTATTTGAATGGTTAGGTTGGGTTAAAAATTAATATAAAGAAACTTCAGTGCATTTTTCAAAGGTCTGTGGCTAATTCCCTTTTCGATTTTCGAAACGATGATAGCTTTTTAACCTGCATATGTATCTTCTGGGTTCCAGGTTCTGGGACAAATCATTGTGAAATTTAACATACATAGTGTTACTGGAAAATCGATTTGAGACTTTCAGCTTGGGGAAAACAATTTTAATGATCTTCAATTTAAATGAATTTTTTCTCCCTTTTTTTGCGTTGACACGGTTTTATTGCTCATAGACACCAGAGGTTGCTGTGAGTTCAAAAATGTTGATAATCATATTTTTAGTTGATCGAAATTTTTCTCATTGTAATTCAGGACATAGCTTGCTATGTTTTTTTGTTTCGTTTTGCCCTAGTTTACAGCTTGTTCAGCGTTTTACGCCATTTTTAAATTTCTCCAGACAAGTTTCAACCCTCTCTCTTTCTGTTCAAAATTTTGCAAAAAAAAATACCCCGAAAAAAAATCTAATGAGCTGATCCAGCGTCGATATAAACAAAATAAAAAAAACGAATTCAATAAAAGATAAACCGAAGCAGTCCTAATTACGAAGCTTGAAAAAACCCAATTGTACAGTACTTGAATGTGTTGTTACTGAACTTTGTTAGTAGGTGTACAGTTTTCTGCTGTTGATACTAACCCAAGCTTTTCCCTCATTCAGAAATGGGAGAGTGTTGTAAGAAAGTTGGTGCCTTTGGCATTCTCTTCATCTGCCGGTTTGCGTTCGACTGTCCGGTTTGATGGATCAAATGAAACGGTTGCTCTCCCATCAAAAACAAGAAAAGTTTTAAACCACCCAGTTTGCTTCAGCGGCTTCAAACCTGTCCAGATATTAATTTTTGTAGTTAATGTTTTTGAATTATAATATCCCCTACGTTGTACACTTACGTTGCCTTATTCATTTCTCAATTATCCACAGTAAAAATTTCTTTAACTTTGCTGATCAACAAAGCTGTTCCGCTCAGAATAACAAAATAATTCAAGTTTAAATAATCACATTTGCTTGACATTTTTAATAACTCAACTTGTAAAGGGAAACTCGAAAATTGGCTTTGAAAAAGTTGCGTAATGTATCTCTGGATAACAATAGGCCAAATTCTAGTACTTCAGCCACTACTCTTCAAAAGGGAGCCTTAGAATTTAGCTCAATATTCACTATGCAATTTGTTTCAGTAATCAATTTTTTTTCCATTGGCTTCAACTAACTCCGTCATCAAACTCTGCTAGACTTCGTCGAAGTCAGTAAGAAAAAGTAACTCTGTGCTTTGCACAAAATTTCTCTCAATTCGAAACTTTTTTCCTCTGAAATCAGGTTGGAGAATATGGAGTTTTGGTCTCTTTTGATCAATTGAAAGTTAAAGCGCACTGTTCAATCAATAAAACGATTTAAAAAACAAAACACAAAAATAAGTATTTTACCGCTCAAAAAAGCTTTGCTACAAACCAAAGTTAATGTCAGTTTTGAAATGATTAACGAGTTTCAACTAAATTTTTGGTAGTTTTTGAGCTATTAAAATTTCTCTACGTGTCAATTTTGTACTGTTGATCGGATGGAGAGATTTATTTTGTTTGATTCTCTGAAGCCAATGAGTTCGGGGTTCAGGATACGTTTTACGCTGCCGCGCGCCATCCGAGTGGGTATGATTTAAAAAAATTCACTGAAAGCGGCTTGCCAAACTTTGTTTCAGTACTCGATTTGAGCTCAATCATTAGTAATAAATGATTGATTTTGAAATCAAAAGTACGTGACAATGATGATAGTAAGGTTATCTGATTATCTGAGTTTGAATTTTGTGCTTGTATGAAAATCACGTACCATTAATCGTTACTATGAGTATGACAATAATGAAAAAATCAATTTTGCTTCGATACACCATAGCCCTTCGATAGAAATTTGCTTTTTATGCTCTTCTAATTTCACTGCTTGATTTGGCATTGAGTTGATGTGCTTCTTTGTGAGGCTCTGCCTCCACCAATATACAGCCTAAACAAAAAACACTTTCAGTTTTTAAAGTCTCTGTATGTTAGTTGAAGAACTGATATTGTCCATGGGAATCCCTGTGGTACTGTAGTAGGAACTGATAATTCATTTTTAATATTTTTGATTCTAAATTCCTCTTAACTTAATTGTTAGTTTGATCTTCATTGAGTGCATTCTATAGTTGATCCTTCTTTTGTAACCCCTAATCCATTGGCCATTTCCTTTTAAAAACATGTCGTCTGGTGATAACATATTGATGTACCCTTATCTGGGGCCTAAGGATTTCATATTTGTTAAGGAATTCTTAGAGTTGGCTTTAGTCATACTCAGTTTCGTGCGTGATGTGCTTGCTGTCTATTCCTGCTATTTATATTAATTTCAATCTCGTAACTTGAATTTTTAGTTTCATTTGATAATATTCTGATCCGGTTCGGCTAAGCAATATCTCATAAATCAAATTAAATCAGGTCTCTGGGTATTTGCCACGCCAATACTATCAAATAAAACACACTTGATTTTTCCGTGACAATTGAATCATAAAAATATTTCAAAAAACAATCCAACTCAAACGAAATTTGAGAGTGACTTCGCGTTCCAAAAACATACAACAACAATCTGGAAACAAAATATAAAAATAGCATCGCAAGTTCAACCAATAATGCTAATGACAGTTTCAATAATGACATGGCGTAATCAGCAGCTCGATAATCTCGGAACAATTTCTACTTGATCAATTCGCTCTGGGAACGAGCAATACTGGGAACGAACATTAAAAAAACCTGCTACTTTTACACTTTTAGATGAAAAAAAAACCAAAAACCACTTGTATTACCAACGCCACTAGAGTGCGAAGAAAAGGTCAAAAACCCAACCAAACACTAAGCATTCTTCAGATCCAAAACTTTCAGCTAAAAATGCAGTGGGAATTAAAATGTCAGAGAGTGACGGAAATCGACATATTGTGTGGCGAACGACCAATTTGGGGAAAATTGGAACGCTGATTTATACGCTCAAGGAACAAAAAGTTTGAAAGATACATCTTTTTTCAAGAACACGGGACAAAAGAGAAACATTGGAACAATTCTGAGCAGTATTGAAAGAATCGACAGACGACTGCAATTGCGACTACTGCACATATGAGTTAATTTGGGTCAATTTCATAAAAAAACATGTGAGACATTGACATTCAACGTGAAATACTACAGAGTATTGTAGAACCAATACGCGCACGCAGTATTGTTTTAAATATGGAGCAGCAAACTAGAAGACTGCAAACTCGAAACGACAAAAATTGAGGAGCAAACAATGAAAGTTGCTGTTGCGGTCTGTACTTGGCCTCAATTCACAAAAAAAAGTTGCACAT
This sequence comes from Convolutriloba macropyga, assembly GCF_964194025.1. NCBI lineage: Eukaryota > Metazoa > Xenacoelomorpha > Acoela > Convolutidae > Convolutriloba > Convolutriloba macropyga. The sequence goes on along the minus strand of NC_134469.1, from coordinate 65,368,625 downwards.
TAGTGAGAAAAAAATGCGATTGTTGTTGACTCCAAAATTGTTTTGAAAAGGTATGTCAAAAACGCTATAATGAGGTTGAGCCAAACCCTCAAAGCTGAAAATTAATATACCTTGAAATTGACAATCCGAACCATTCAATTATGATCAAAGTAGAAAACTACAGTGTTGAATTTGATTCCAATTATAAACCTTCTTTGGAGAACTGTGAATCCGATAGAATCCTGTGGACAACTCCAAAATGAAACCGATGTTGAAATAGAAGAGCAAGACAGGAACAATTCGAAAGCACTAAAATTTTATCTTGACTCAGGAAGTGCATGTTCTTTTTAACTGTATCATTGACTAAACAAATTTTGCTTGCATGCCCAGATGAATTATCTTCAATGAAAAATCAGAACACCGGACAATATGAAATGAAAAAAAAATGAAATCCTTATTTGCTTGAAAATCTCTAATAAATACAACGATTGGAAATCAAACCAAAGAAAAATAGTAAAATTCAAAGTGTTCGAGGATGGATTCAGACACATAGGTGGACGAGATCCCCTCAATGAATTCAGCGCTTGCTGAACTCGACTACCCACAACAAATAACAGTGTCAAGTGCCAGGCAAATCAATGCCCAATTGCGAAGAAACTGAATTTCACATTTTAATTACTAGAATTTTTGAGTTAAAGAATCATACGATTAAAGCGAAGTTCCACAATAACATATTGAGTTTCTCATCAAAAGCACTTGAAGTCGCAACTAAGCATCAGACAAAAAATTAAGTTAGAAATAGAAAATTTAATATTAAAGGGCTGAATCGAAAAACTCTTATGGTCTTCTGAACATAATTTCAATTCCCCAATTGTTAAAACCATCAAAAAAACAATCACAAATGTTAATTTCGCATTCCAAAATCCATTATAATTTAGTTCACAAAAAACATCAAACTTACAGCATCAACTCCCTGATTCAAACAATTTTCACAAAATCTAACTCAGGTGCATCGAAAGAAACAGCATATTTTGGCTCCAGAGATTTGCATTACGCTTAAAATCCGCTCAAATTACACCCTGATACGGCACCAATGCAATTTTTAAAATATGAGGGACAATATTATTGGCACTTATTCCTTTAAAACAGTATATTAAGGACTTACTGATATGTCATCTAATTTCGAACGCAATTGATTAGACTAGACATTTTATACAGTTTTCTAGATAATACACTCATTTTCAGCAATGTAGGATATAAAGAAAAGATGAATCTGGTGAATAAGCATCCCAAAAACTAGATGCTGAAAAAGTCTGAACAAAATTGGCGAATTGTCGCTTTGCATTGACGAAAAAAGGAAGAGTGGGGTCAGTTTTTAAGCAAGATGGAACCAAACTATTGATTAATAAAATTGAGGCTATTTAATGTTTTAGGTCTGCTACTAAATTGAAAAAAGGGATCTTCTCTCGATTAAGTTGTTAATATGAGACATATGATACAGAATCTCTCAAAAATTTTTCTCCCCTTCAGCTAATCTTAAAGAAATTAAATAATCGAATGTTCTAAAGATCAAGAAGTGCAGTTTTAAAAAATAAAAGCTCGAATAGACAATGACACAAAAAATTGCACTTTTATTTAGAGTTGGATAGGAAAATAGGTGTGAGTCATCAAAACAAGGATTGGGTTCCTAAATTGAGCAACTGACACATGAATTCTAACAGAGGAGTTTTCGCGTGACAAACAACAGCTCTCTATAGTGTAGAGAAGAGTTACAGTGTATTTAAATAAGACATCCTTGAAGATGTCTGGTCTATTGATCATTTCAAACCTTATCGGTACAGTTGTCCTTCTCAAGTCATCACAGATCACCCAGCTCTACTAATGCGTGAACACAGACACAACAAGTTAAAAAGATGTAAATGTATGATGAAGAATCGATCGTTTCAAAGTGATTGTTTCACGCAGTGTGAAACTATTAGCAGACATGCACGAACAGTCTGTTCCTACTACAAGCTTTAAAAAATTCAAAAAACAAGAAATTGTTTTCTGCCCGTAAAACCACTCTAAATCAGTTGATTTCCTTTGCATCTGATATCAATACATTTGCGAGACGAGTCATTTCTGTGCTCAGAATGACATAGTCGGAGAAAAAGCATTATCGACAATTAAACAAATAACACCAAATAAAATTAGATTTTCGGACGATCAAACTAGAGGCAAAGCACCCTGGATACACAAACCCCAGGAACCAAGGCACGTTGTTCCAGTGATAATATGCTGTCTACAACTGACTTGTAAAACGACGCGTTTAGTTTTGCATTATCCGAATTTTTTTCACAATCCCACTTAGCCTGCTTGAAGTCCAACGATGCAGTCCTCAACGACGTTCGGCTTCTCATCCTGGCAGACAATGAGGACCGTTGCAAACAAATTTCTCCATACGTTCAAAGGTTTCAGAGAGATTGGCACGTCAAAACTGATTGTCATCCGAACCTCCATTAAAGATGCATCCAGGGAGCCGGGAATAACAAACCTTTCTTTAAATGCATGGTGGCCAAAAACGCATAACGATATCCTGTCAGAAACAGCAAAATGCAACCCATACCTCAAAATAGTTAAGAATTTGAAACCCATGTCTCCTGCCTTTGAGTGGTCACCGCTAAAGTAATGTTAAGTTCCAAATCAAAAAATACACATAAATTTTGGCAGACCAAAACATATTGAAACAGGAAGCGTAGTTTTTGGCATGTATAGACCGTTTCTCAAACTTCCCGACAGCTGGGTAGAGCTTTTGGTAGAGCAAAACAATTAATGTTCACAAATTTTTACAAAACAAAATTTTTCGCATGTTTTTCCTCGTTCAATAAAGTTGGCCCAAACAAGATGTCAAACTGATCAGCAAAATCAAGTTGTTTTGCAAACAGAACAATATAAAAATAAAAGAGGCGCCATTACATGATCATAGAGCAGTTGTTCTGGTAGAACAGCAATTTCAAGTTTTCAAACGTCAACTAGCATGTACTAAAGAAGCATCTAAAACTAATCTTAATTCACATCCGGCGATAAACGCAATAATTAATCAACTACAAAATTGCCAAGAGAAGATCATTAAAATTTCACTGATTGCGGTTCATCGTGTCAGATAGCTTAATACTCCGTCAAGTAGCATCAGTACAATTCTTGACCCTAACAAAGTTCACAAACCGAGATTGGATAAACATTCAGGTCTGGAAAACCTGATCTGCGATTAATTAGCACCTGAAAATAGAAGGATATATATTCAAGATTGTTCAATCACTCTGAAAATGAACTGAGAATCCCACAAACTGACGATTATTAGCAACTGAAATTCGCGAAAAATAAACAAATACTAGATTGCCTATAAATCTTTCTGGACATTGGTTTGAGCGTGGTTATATCCGATGAATGCAATTTGCTAATTAAAGAACCCTGAAAGAAGGGGATAACAACTAGAACTTCTGACCTAGCAAAAGGAACGACACACCAAGGAAGACCGAAAAACACTTGAAAGAGGTTTCAAGATCAAACACACAAAACCCATAGATGAACAAAAGTGTGTTCCGTCAATTCACTCCAAATAATCCGCGTTCTAAGTTTACGAATGTCAACCATGCCTCCAAATGTTGAAAACACCGCACCGCAAACGATCATTACGGTAACCTCATCCCTACCGCTAACACTACCCCAGCTATCAGTTTGTCCAAACCGTAAGCAGCATAAAACATCTTAACACCCACAAAACATAAACGTTCATCACTTTCCATTACAGAATCAGATGGTTCAAAGAAATCCATGCAGACATGTCCACCAGTTCTAGACTGTTCCCCGAAAGCCCCATGTTGACAAAAAGGAAGGCAAATATTGAGGAAGAAGCAGAAATTAAATAAAAGGAACATTGTAAAAAGTATACAGAAAACAGCGAGGCAAAAGACACCAGACCACAAAACTCATTTGGAAATATATTTTGCTCTACAATTCAACCCGATCCAATGCAATCGTGCATTTCATTTAACTATGAGCCCATTGAAATGTCTTTTCCTGAGATAGAAAATTGTTTTGATTGTGAAGTGGTTGTACAGTTGTAAAACCTGAAGACAAACACAACTCTAACTGATAATTATTGGTTTATCTAACGTTTTGGATAGAATAAAAAATATTTGTGATTTTTTTTCTTTATATGTATTACAAATGAAACAACAAAAAATATATTGTTTTCTTTATCAGGGTAATATTGGTACTCCAGTGCCCTCTTACTCCTATTAATACTCTTGTCTAAATTTCGCCATTCACGTGGTTCTAATTCAATCAAAATTATAATTGATAATTGTATCTTCAATTGTTGCTATTTTTAATGGATCTATAGTTGGTAATCCTAATCCATTTGTCATTTCTTTTTAAAAATCGTTTCACCTGTTGATCACATTTTTATCAACCCTTGTATGGAGCGGAAGTTGAATTATTCTTGCAATTTAAAATAATTTCGTTCTCAATGCTTCAAATTCAAAGTTTAGTTAAGAAATCTTGATTCGAATAGGCTTAGAAAGTTAACCTTAATCTAATTCAGACAAATTTAAAATTATTCGCCGGCAAATAATAGCTTTTAAAATTAGTTGATTACGCAAAGCAAAATCAAGCATAAAGTTGTTCCACCAAACAATTAATATTCAAGCAAAACTTAAGGTTGATCTCGCGTCCCAAAATCATACAAATAAATTCAGTAAAAAACACCGCAAATTTAGCTAATAAAAATATTGACTTGCTCGATAACAACAAAGCCATTAAAAATTTTTGGCAGCGAAGGACTTGAGTTCGTTTGAGCCCGTACTATATCAGAACAAAATGTTTTGACTTGATTATCGACACCCAAAAGTTTGGCCAACGAAATATAAACCCAAACTTTGGATAGAAAAAACGATATTTTTTATCATGCCCGTCATTATCACGATTGGAAAACTACGTACGTATTTTCTAACCCGGAAATGAATTTTTGATGAAAAGTCACAGTCTCATGTGAAGTGGCTCATGAAGTGTAAAGATCGTACATCCTTTTACTTAGACCAAACAACTCGATCTATATTCACTAGTTTTTCAAGACCGTTTTTGTCTACGTAATTACGTTTATTTGCCAAAGGTTGTTGTTCGTTTCCCGGGTCGAGATTTCAGCGCTAAAGGTCACTAAAAAATGTTTGAGTTTTGTTGAATTTGCGTAAAACGTGTAATTTTTGCGCTGAATGCGATGACTGCCGCAAAAAAAATATAAGCAGTAAAAGACGCTTTTAAGCTTAAGCGGCTAACGAAAATTTTTCACCGCTACCGGCAGATTGCGGTGAAAACAAATATCACCGCCACCAGCCGAATGCGGTGAAAAAAGATCTTTCACCGGTAAAATCGCAAATCTCAAATAGAGATTCTAAACCTTGTATGGCTGTTTTTATTGTAGTATTCCGGTGAATGCGGTGAATGTGAATACAAAATATTTCACCGCCAAAAACCGTAATTATTACCAAAATTAACCGCATTCAACGCGAAAATATTCGGGAAAAAATAAACATCGGAAAAAGTTTGTTAAACATTGTTTTAAATTAACCAAACGCATCAAATAAAGCTAGTTTTGGCTAAATATTTTTAGACTTCCAAGGAGTACTGGTGACCAATCTGAGCCGAAATTCGGCTCTGACGAAATATACGCCAAAAAGACAGCTAGATTTGCCGCTTCTAGTTTATGTTGTCTTTGCCTTATCGTTTGGAGACACAGCTGACTTATCACGAATAATTCCCGGTTCCATAGTCTGATCTTTAGCTATATATTTGCCTGTGGCAATTTTTAACCCAAAAAAGGTGTAAGATGGGGGGGGGGGGTAATTGGGGGAACTTTTAGCCAATTTCCCTCAAAACTCTTACATCGTTTTGGGAAGTAATGGAGGGTAATTCGATGTAAGTGAGAGGGAAGGGGGGTAATGGGAGTATTTATGGGGGGTAAAATGGAGCAATATTACGGGGTTGAATTTTGGGCGTAAAACTATACAAGTGTGGTAGTATTGAGGCGAAAAACAATTCAAGAGTAGGGGTAATGGGGGTAACAAACGCAAGAGTAGGGGTAAAACGATTTAAGATTAGGGGTAATTGGAGTAAAATGATGTGAGAGAAGGTCGTAATGGAGGTTAAAACGTTGAAAAAGTAGGGAAATGCATGGATAAAAGATGTAAGTGTAGAAAGTAATGAGGGTATAACGATGTAGGAGTAGGGGGTAATGGGAGTAAAACGACGTCAGAGGGGGGGGTAAAGGGTGACCCCCCATTTCCATCTACCCTTGCGTCGTTCTACCCCTCATTAATCCCCTACTCTGGCATCATTTAACCCCCTTGGCTTCCCCACTTTTTCATCGTGCTACCTCAATAGTCGCAGAGATACAGCCTTACACCCGCAACATCTGTCCCCTAGCTCAGTTCGCCTATGTCCTCAGACCACCGATGCTTGCCCAGTACTTGCCATGTATTTGAACTAAACATTTTGCACACTTGGGGGAATTTTTTTAGCCCATTCCCCTCAAATTTCCTACATCGCATTGGGGAGAATTGATGGGTATTTCTATGAAAGAATGGAGAATAATATGGTTAATTCTGAGGGATAATTTGGTGCGAGTTTAAGGGGTAATTTTGGGGGTCAAAACGACATAATAATTAGGGCAATGAGGCAGGGAACGATTCAGGAGTAGGGTGTAAAGGGGGTTTAAAATATACAGGAGTAGAGAGTAAAAAGATGTAAGAGTAGGGGGTTAATGGGGGTAATGAGGGCTAAAACGATGTAAAGTATTGGTAATGTGGGGAAAACGATTTTTGTGCTCTAAATTTTGTTGGTTCAGTCCAAAAGTTCCCCTCTTAACAGCCATAGCAGCCTTACCTTACATTGTCATGACCCCTGTATCTTACATCTAAAAATTTCAACCCTACTGCCCATTACAACGTTATCTGACGTCGTTTTGCCTACCTAATCATATATCTTTTGGGTGGAAAGCATGGGTGTAAAGACTAAAAATGCTCCATTTACTCCCCAATACTCCCCTTTTTTACATCGTTTTACCCTCCTAAAGATGCCTCCTAATCATACAAGTTTTTGAATGGTAATTTTGAGGTGTTAAAACTAACAATTCCTCCTGACTCCCTATTCTGCCCTTGTCTTATATCGTTTTACCCCCTGAAGCTAGCCTCTTTTTTTCCATCTTTTGGGATGAAATTTTTTTGGAGGCGGGGGGGGGGATAAATCTAACAGTTCCCCCATTACTCCCAATCGCCCTTAACCTTACATCGTCCTAAAATTACGTTTTTTGGGGGCTACTTTTAGGGGGTTAGAATCTAAAAACTCCCCCTTTTACCCCACTACCCTTTATCTTACATCGTTATACGCCCTGAATTTACCCCCTAATCTTTCATATTTTTGAGGGTTAATTTTGGGGCCTAAAGTCTAAAAATTTTCCCCTTACACACCATAACCTCCTTTTTATCATTTTATTCCTAAAACTACCTCCTAATCTTGCATCTTTTTGGATGGTACTTTTGGATGTAAAATCTAACAATTCGTCCCTAATCATCATTACCCGCTTATCTTGAATCATTTTACCATATAAAATTACCGCCTATCTTACATTTTTTAAGGGTTAATTTTTGTGGCTGTAGAATCTAACAATACCTACTGACTCCCCATTACCCTACTGACTCCCCATTACCACTCTTACTTTTCGTTGTTTCTTCAGCCTAATTTATCCCCAAACCTTATATCTTTTTGAGGATAAAATCTCTAAATTCCCCCCTTTCTCCCCATAAGCACCCGGTACCACCCTAATCTTATATCGTTTCCCCCCCTTGAAATTACCTCCTAATCTTTTCGGGTTTTTTGGGGGAGAACGATAAAGTCTAAAAATTCTCCCATTAGACCCTCAATAACCCCCTAATCATATATACTTTTACTCCCCTAAAATTCCCCCCCGTACTACATCTTTTTGGGGGATACTTTCTGGTTGGTAAAATCAAAAATCTCCAACTCTATCTTAGCACATTTTCCTGTCGACTAAACTTTTTAATGAAAGTTTTGAGGTGAAGACGTTGATTATCTTAATTTTTTGCTTGCACTAGGTCTTTTGAGCGACCAACAGAGAAACGGAAGATTTTTGATGATTTGAAAAAGTTGGTTAAAAAAATTATTATTCAAAAAACGTATTCCTTTAGAGCTTTTGCGTCAAGTGAGAGGATAGCTACGATAGTTTGTTGTTTTTGGTTTCTGCTTACCCACTGAATAAATAATTTGATATTATATTTTAAAATATTTTGGCAAGCAAAATTGGTTCAACACAATAGACAAAAATGGTCTTTTATTGCGTTGAAGACTTTGGTATTCTTCGAATTACGGTCCAGTGCCCAAAACTTCAATTACGGTCCAGGGCACCTCAATCCAGGAGTTTATACCTTTGTGAATCTGTCAGCGTTCTGAAGGTGCAAACTGAAAAAGACTCCTAATTCGCAAGCAACACTACATGATGCTATTATGATGTTATTACACAGACGACATGATGATAATACTCCAACCGCAACAGGGCATTCTTGACAAAGCATAGTGGAATCTATGTCAACAAAACAACTATGAAACTGATACAACAGCTCAAATTGTTTTCAAAACATTTGATGTAAAAGTGATAATTAACAGGCAAATCTAACTAACACCCACTAATTTGCACGGATTCATATTCGTTTCTTCATTTGTTTTTTGAATTTACTAGGTCACTGTTATTCCACTCTTCACCCTTTTAAATAGTTATTGCGACAAAACTTCGACCTTAAAAAGTTTTGATCAAACAGAGAAAAATTGGCCCAACCATTTTATATCTTCAAAAATCTAAATTGATGAGACCTCGTACGTAGTTTGCACAAAGCAAAAGAATGAAAAACTGACCGACTGTGAATGAATTTCCTAACAATTTGTAGAAAACAATTCTTTTAATTGCGTATATAGCGATTGGATAAAATTTTCCATTTGAGAAGATCAGTTGGTCAAAATTTTCGAATTTGCAGAAAACAATCAGAACATAACTCTGATTCATTTCACAATTCCCATCAGCCTTAGTTAATTCGTTGATATTCTCATCGAAACTCATTAAGGTTCCGAATTTGAACAAAGTTCATATCGCCAATGCTGTATATTTGTTTTGTTTTCATACTAGCTGCATGTTCACTGCATCAAGCTATAAAATCTGCGCGTCAAGCAACACATAATTGTTACAAGCATAACGTTTACGCATTATCGCTTTTCTTTTCAACTGTAATGCAGTAAAAGTCCGAAAAAGAGCACAAATCTAATTGAGTCAATTCTTCCATTATAAAAAGCGCTCAGTTTTATGAGCTTGTAGTTAGTTATGTGGTAAACAATTCATTGATGCGTCATCGCACCAGTAGCAATAAGCCGTTAACACCGACAAAGCTTATTATGGAGTTCGAAAAAAATCAGGTGCGTATAGAAGCTATAGTGTATTGCCTCAGAGAGAACTTTTGACATTTTGGCTTATTCTACTCAGTATACTCATAGTGAAAAACATCGTATCTGGTAGATAACAACATGATCATAAATTATTGAAGGATTATAGAGCATTACTTCAGACGCCTGCGCTTGAGCTGAAGACCCTACTAATAGTATTGGGGAGTTGAAAGACCCCCCTCTGTTAAGATTACGTTGCCAGCCGCAAAAACAGCGTCGTTGGAAAACGCTTCACACCCGCCGCGCTTACGAGAAGGTGGAACTGATTGAAATCTTCGACAACCTGAATGTTTTTTTAGATTTGAGTTGTTGTTGGAGTATACTGGTTCGCTAGCATTGTGATTCAGTTTACTCACGTGGTACGGGTTAGTTTGTTGTTGGTTTTCTTCGGTAGCGCTTTTTTAAACCTTTCACGTCCCCCATTTTTGAGCTGGGTATTCCTATCCACCTACTCCACAAGTTACTTAGTTCTTCGGTATCCGCGTTTCTGCTCGTGTATTGCTTTCTCCCTTTTCCTCCGTTTGTTTGGTGTATCATGTAGTATGTTGGATTTTGCTGTATTAAATAATTTTTGATAATAGTGTGCTGGTTTGTTGTTAATTCTTGTTGCTCTCTATGGTGTGACTTGGGTTTATTCTGGAATTACGGCTGGTTTGGAGCGACACTTTATCAATACTATTTTTCTGGAATTTTTTTTAGCTTATTGAAATTTGGTAGAATGCTCTTTTGTTGTCTGGATACAGCGGTTCGCTTGGGTATGAAAGAAGATTGTTTGGAGTTAGGGCTATTAAGTTTGTTGACACTTCCAACCTTGGTTGTGTAGTTCTTCGTTGCTAAATTACTTTACTATTGATAGAGTAAAAACCTCATTTACTCGTGCCAGTATGTGTTGCGGCCGCTTCTGTCCTCCTTCCTAGGGTGTGACATAAGTTTGTTCTGGAGCTGCGGCTAGTTTTTTGGTTCAGTTTGTTGCTGTATTGCGCTCCACAAATCCGTTCCTTTTGTTCCGTTTTCCCGATTTGTCGTGCGCTGTTCGTTTCGCGTCCCGTTTGTACGTTTGCCGTTTTGCCTTTCGCTGTTCGCCCGGCGCTTCCGTCCAGTTTCTTACCGTTTTTTGTGCGCTGTTTACCATGCCTTTTCTTTAAGTCTGTCTTGTTTTGCCGCCTGTGCGCGGCGTTTCCGTTCCGTCCGCTTAATTTCGGTCCCGTCGTGCATAGTTTGCCCGACGTCTCACTTCCTTCAGTCTTTCTACCCGTTCCGTTGCAAGTAGTGTTTCCGTACGCTTAATGCCTTTCCTTTTTTTCGAACTTCTTTCATCGTTTGATTGATTTCTGTACTCAACATAATACTCGTTCTTTGGCGTTTTGCTGTGTAGACAGTCTTTCTAGGGTAACAAATAACCGATTTGCGTTTTTAATGTATGTGCATGTTTGCGCAAATTATTGGTGATTTAAAATTTTGGTTTCGTTGTTTATAAGATTATGACAAGATTGCAGGAAAAGGTCAATAGAGTTTGTACTGCGAAGAAAAAATTAGATGCTTAACTTATTAACATCCATGGTGAAATTAACAATGCTATTGATAAGAAAGAAAGCGAAAAAAATCGATTGTCTGATTGTAAAGCGCTCAGATGCTTTGTCTAGCGTAATTGAAAAGAGTAAAGAGCTGTCTGGTCTTGTGCATGAGACTGAAGATCTGGACGCCGCCTGTAAGAACCTGGAGCAATGGTTACAAGCTGTAACTAAACAAATGACAAAATTATCACTGCTGCTCAAAGCAACCTTGATTCGGTCCCTCGATTCAGTAAGTGAGACACACGAGCCGTAAACGTTTAACCATTCAAATTTAAGTTCACTTTTGACTTCCTTGAAAACATCAAACCAAATTCAACGTGACTTGAAATTTTTAGGACCAAAAGGAGTAACTTAAAGAAAAGGCTAAGGAAAGCCTCGTATTTCTAGACAACGTCTCAGGATTGATAAACAAATACAATTGAGAGAAAAAAGACTCAGTAGCTTTCGTGGGAAGACCTCAGGCAGGCAGCTGCTGCCGTTTTTGAAGAAATCAGGATGTTGCCAAAATCATCAGCAGACCGATCAAAACAAGCAAACCAAGCGAGCTGTTTTTCTCAACGAAACACGGTTAAGAGCGAAAAACTTGTCCAAGATTGGGACAGTTCATTGCCGTCCGGAAACACTGCGTGTGTTGCGAAGTAACCGAGTTAGCATCTTTCTGATTTAATAATAGTAATAATAATTTGGGTCTGTGTAATCGCAGCGGAGCAGCATTAGGCTTCAGTAGCCTGTTCTCAGCTGTCATTTTTTTCTATTATTCCCCAAATCTAAGACTGTTCATTTAGTGAGCATGCATGCTCTTTTTTTGGTGACTATGGCCATTTTTTGCGTCTGAGATTTTTAAGTGGTACCATTATTGCAGCCAACTTTGGTCAGGCTATGGTCAACCTGAAGCTATGGTTAAGTAAGAGCTCATCCTTACACAGACAGCTTCACGGAAGCAGGGGCTCGAACAGTCAATCAATGGTGTGTTAATCACACACATTACCTCTCGGCTATCACGCTGATTTCATCGACCAATTAAATCAAACAGCTGCCATTAATGCGTTTTCAATTTTAAATCACAGCTCCTTTTCTCTTGATCTCCACAAACATTTCCAGGTTCAGGCTAACGAGGATCACAGTCTCCTTAGGCTGGAGAACACTGATAATCGGAATATTGTAAACAGTAATGCAAATTTTGAAACCAACAGCATTCAAGAACAACAACAGCTTCAAACTACATCTCAATCACCATTATTAAAATTTTGCATACCATCATAATTAAAAGACCGATCACAGGCCGATAGCTGTCTCAAGCTATCATGCACTTCGATGCTGTTCAGTTGAACTACCAACTAGCCCGCAGGTCAAACATGCCAGCACAGTTTGATCTAGCCAGCCGTCTTTGCTCATCACCCTTAAATGCACTCTCGCTAATGCTCCGCTAGCACCTAATCAGCCACACCACACATAAATTCACCCGCCGTCTCTGGTCCTTAACCCCATAGCCCAGCAGCTCCCGTTAATCCCTCTCACTTTTGTTTTGCTTCAGCACCACCAACAGCGATACTCCTATTAAAATTCAACAACCTGGCAAACAATGCCAATCAGTAACCGCCCTATCCCTCTGAACAGATCGTTTCTTCCTCCGCAGAAGATTTTGTACCACAATTCATTTATCCACTGGCACAACAGTAGTGTTGTATGCCCTTAATTGTTGTTCCCTCGAACCATGCAGCTCTCCTTTTGTCAAATTCAAGACCAAACGCTGACAAGACGGTTTTGACAGCTCCCATAGCACACCTCTTCAAGGAAATGAGAAGGTTTAACCAACAAAATATTCCTCAAGCAACAAAAACTGTAATCCTAATGCTGGCGCATATCAAAAAGAATCCTCTGGTTGGCAATCAAAGAACAAGACAACTATATTTTCATCTGTGAGTTATGTGTAAAACCTCCGCCAGGTGACCAAAATACAGCTGGCGAGCTCTTCCTGTAAAGGTACCGCGGCTTCAGTTTGTGCGATAGAGTTTGCAGTAACTCTTGGGTGTCCAATGGATCTCTAAAACAGACTAGGTTTACACAGTACAGCATTGAACAAACAATAAAGCGTATAAGTACCAAGCATGTTAGTGACACACATTTGGTTGAACTTACTCTAGCTCCAAGGGACAACGAAGCATTCAAAAGTTTTTAAATGTAGTGCATACGTCAGAGAGAAATTGATTGCAGGTGCCAACGTAATCATTATCAAGGCACCTCAAGAAACTTATCTGCAAAGAGCCATTCTAGATCTGATTACGTATTGCTATGGAATCATTGAGATGTTACTTGGAGCCGATGCGTACCATGCAATCTTCTTGTTAGAGTTCATCGCTGCCGACGAGAAGAGCTCGCTATTCGCCTTTCATTTGTTGGAAAAGACCAGCATATAAGGGTTAATATTCAATAGCCATCAACGAGGACTTATAGAATGGTTTTGTAGTAGGGATCAGAGATGCCGACAAGGTCGAAAATTATTCGGAACGTGAGTAGTTCCCATCCAACTATCCGGTTGGTTATCCGAACAAGTCTGGTCAAGTCCGTAGATTACTAAATGGGGCAGCTAAATTCCACGGCGCATTTCATAAAAAGTTGTTACACAGCGTACCCAATAAACTACAAAGCTCAGTCCATGTACTCAAGCCATTCACCCAACATCCATTTTTCGAACGAGCCCACATCAAGGATATGCTCCTCCAAATGGGTGTGTCACCATGCGGTCAGTCGCCATTACGCTTTCTGTGGCGGGAGGACCCCACGTCAAATGTTGTGGTACGCCAGTAAAAGGGCCACTTTTTATGGGAAAAGAATTGCCCAACTGCGTTCGTTTGACTGTTACTTGCTTACTTGTTTCAAAGTTCTACGACCTAAATGGTCTTGTCGCATCGTTTACTGTAGTTGCTCCTTTAATCTTGAAGCACTTTTGGTGTGACAATTGACGAGGAGTTAACCAAAAAGACAGTTGACGGTTTCCTTTCGTGGTGTGTTTAACTGCCGCAGTTGGCTAAAATCACTAGACGAAGAATTTATTTTTCATGACCTCTCCAATATCTTGAAATCTACAAGTTTGGTGATAGTTCACAAGACCTATTTAGCACTGTAAATTTAGTCCGGCTACGAAAACTTGAAATTCGCTTTTTCAGAAAGGTTAAAACAGACCTGGCGTTTGCACTGGACAAGAATGGCGTTTCATCTGTGACGGCTATAACCTTCCGAAGTTGACACTGTACGTGTGACAGATGTACAGTTGTAAAAATCCGGCAGATGTTCGCATGCGTGGCATGTTTACGGACGTTTTGCAATCCAGTTGCAGGTTTAGGGTTCCTGACTGGTTGAGAAACAAGTATTTTTCTTTCATGTCAAAAATGACGTCTTCAATAAAATCAGGCTCGGCGTTGTAGCCAGGGAATAAAAAAAGATGATTTCACCTCATCGTTAACTGCAACCGCAAACACGCCAGTTAAAGTACAAAACATTCAATTAACCTCGCTTGATAAGTTCATTTCTTATCAAGAAAAACTTCGTATCACAGGATGTATGCTCCATCTTTTGCAATTACATGAAAGTTGCCGAAACATTTCGGACTCTAGGCGGCAGTATAACAAACTTTGCTGCTTGACGAAGCCGAGCGTCTCCTCCAGTACTTTTTTCAAAGAAAGCCACTTAGTACCGAATGAAAGGATTTGCTGGACAACAAATGCATTAAAAGAGCAGTCGCCTTGCTCAAATTACAACGTTTACTGGGTCTCACCCCTTCTTCTGGTTGACTCCGACGGCCACAGGAAATAAATTTTGATACAAAGCATCCTATCGTACTCATGCGCGTAATAAATTTTTTCAGCTGTTTCTGCAGTACACTCACTTTAAAAACCTCTATCAGGGCGTCGATTAAATGCGGTCAAAAATAAGGAAACGTTACGCCCTCCTTAAACCAAAGTTCCTAACTGAGTTCCAGCACTTCACACTGCGTCATGCGCAGAAAGTTCCTGCGGCAACCATTCATTCGATCTTGGCGGACTTTCCAACGCAGAGAATTGCGAACCAAGCTCCTCCTTTTACAAACACTGGGTCTAGTCACTCTGGCCCGTTTTATGTTATCGTTGGTCATTGTAACGAGAACATATGGGGATTTCTCTTCTCTTGTCTGACCACTCGTGCTGTCCATGTTGAAGTCGTTTACTCTATGGACACTGGTTCAAGTTTTTTGGCTATTCAGTGGTTTGTCTCCCGGAAGGATACGCCTGCTATGATTTGGTCAGATAATGGTAGGAACTTTAAGGGAGCGAGAAAGAGCTCCTTGAATATGTCGGAAAATGGAGTACGCTCAACACTGCCGCTTAACTTGCACAGAGGCTTGTTAGGGGGAGGTTCAATCCGCCCTGTGTGCATCAAAAAGTTGGCATCAAGGAGAGGTCGGTATCTAGCTTGAAGAGAGTACTGTATACAATCCTCAGCACCCGTCGCCTCACAGATGAGGTCATGAGCAACTTTTCCCTTTGTTGAATACGCAGTGCACGTACGTCCGCAAGCGCTGAACCGTCCGACCTATGCGCAAAACCATCCAATCATTTTCTACTTGGTAACCAGACAACCAGAATACCGTCATTAATTGGCGTTGACGAGTTTGATCATCGCAAGCGGTAATCTCGTGCGCAGTCTTAAGCCAATGCAATTTGGGAGCGTTAGTTTAAAGTGTATGTGCCTACTCTGCGCCGTAAATCTAAGTGGCAGACGCCTGTCGAGCTGCACTTCAAGATTGGCAATTTATTTTTGATCGTTGAAGAAAGCAAACCTCAGGGATACCACCCCACTGCTCGTATTGATGAACTCCGGTAGGGTTCCAACAGCGTCGCCCGTCCAGATTGCTCATACGCCCACCTTTTAAACTTGTTTCCGTCCTCCGTACATCTTCTGCCGGACCGGATGATGTTACCGAGCAGCGAGAAACTAAATGAGCAACAACTCATTTGAAAAACCTGTATCAAGAAAATCAAAATGCACAAAATACGCTCTAATATAAATAGAGTCATCTAGAAAACTGCGTTTAACCTAATTTTAAGTTAACCTAACACGTCAAACAAAGCTAGTACTGGCTAAATATTTTTAGACTTCCAAAATGTATCGGTGACCAATCTGAGCCGAAATTTGGCTCAGAGGGAATACTCGGCAAAAACGAAAGCTAGATTTGCCGGTTCTAGTTCATGTTGCTTGTTGCCTTGCCGTTGCGTTGCACAGTTGCCTATCTTGAATAATTTACCATTCGGTAGACTGGAGTTTTAAGGACAATTAAAACTTTATCCGTCTCAGTCAACGTCGAATAATTTTATGAACACGGAAATCGAAATGGTGCTGAAACCGCTCTTCGAATGCAAGCAGTTTGTTAAGTTTGTTAACGCGTATTGGAAGACACTTTTTTGTTATAATGTTTACTTGCGTTATATGAATAGAGAATTGAATTTTGCTTTTTTTTATAAAGTAGTTTTCAGCCTTTCTGGTTTTTGAAATGTTTTTTGTTTTACTGCTGCTCTGACATGTTTCCCATCCTTTCTTGGTATTCCAAGGATTTTTATCAAGGCTTTCATTTTTTTATAGTACCCTTCCTGCAAGCGTTCCAATATTAACTTTCATAGCGAGGATTATGCGCTCTAGCCTCAAGGACTCTACAAAAGAGAAAATCTGATTTGTTATGGGCAGAAAAATGAGCAGTCGTGCTATGAGTTTCAAGAGCGCAGCACTCAAAAATAATGAAAGAAGCTTCACTGTTATCTACTGTTACTTTTTAAAACACTCAAAATCTGACGCTTATGGATGCACCTTGCTAGCGTAAAGGTGCATATTGGTTTTATAAATAACGCATGCTTAATGTGTCTATATAGATAGCAGTTTAAATCTGTGTTGTTTGGATGTTCAGATTTTAAGGTTTTTTTTGGCTGATTTTTTCTCAATATTGGCTGTAATTAGATGTATTTAGATGACAGCGTAGTCCATGTGTTCCTAGGAATTATGTCTTCAGTTTACTTTTTATTTAATCAAAGATTATGGTGCCTAATTTCAGTGGAAGAGGCTGGTTTGGTGACCTGATAATATTTTAAATGAAGCTTTGTCCCACAGTGGAGCAGAAAATTGACTACGAAAACCAGGTTACCGTGACAATTTAAATATCAAGCATCCATTTTAAGAGTTTCCCTGCCGAAATTTCAAATTTCCCCAAAGCTGAAATAGAAGACGCTTCATTAATACTGTCCATTTGGGCTTGCTGAAAATGAAGGAGATAGAGAGGGGCATGCATTTTTGTCCCTAGCTTTGCTGATTTTCCTGTTCATTTTCTAATTTTCTTTGACAATATCCAATTTTCCCATTTTAGTTTGTCCTTTACTTGTCTGTGCACGTCCCGCACTTTTCCTGTACACAACATTGCTTCCTGCTCAAGTGGAAGTTATTAGCATCCCAAGCACTGCTGTCCCTTTGGTGGGATGCTTTCTATTCTACCAGGGTGAGCAGCAAAACCTTAACCTTATATCTACTGCCATACTTTATTAACATATTACTTAATCAGCGATGCCCATTCACTTTTTTTGGGCGTGAACGCCGCAAATGGTCAGGCGGGAAAACTCTATCTTATTTCTCTTAACTCCATTATCTGCTTAAAATTGCTACTTTGACGGAGTCCCGGGACAAGGTTTGCTTTTTAACTTAGGGGACATAGCTCTCAAAATTTACCTTTAGTTTTTGTAATCTTCAGACGCTAAATGTTGAATCACTTCATTAGTTATTGGAATCGATTTAATTTATTCTGTTCATTAATCTAACTTCTTGATCTTTTTAAACTTTTACTAGCAGTTTAATTTTCTTCAAAAGTGTGCATGAAACTAAGCTCCCTTCTCTGCGTTCATTAATTTAATGTCAATATTTTTGCTTTGATGATCTGATTCGGAAGTTATCATCGATGAGAATTGATGTATTAGGGGATGAGTTAATTGAACATTCGGGGTCTGAGAAAACAAGTCACGTGGAATGGAGACAACTCAGGCTGAGGCGCCAGACCGAAAGTTGATATGTCCAGACCAAAATGAACGCGCAAGGGGATGTCGTGCGTTCAAAATTAAACGGTCTGGAAACACCAATGAACGCACGAAAGTCTGGACATAGGCATTTTCGAACGAACTAAAGTCTGGACATAGGCAACTTTGGACACACAAAAGTCTGGGCATAGGGTCTTTTGAACCCATGATAGTCTGGACATGAACGTACAGATTATCCATTTTGGAGCGCACGATTTTTGGTTTGGAACACATAAAAGTCTGGAAATAGGCATTTTCGAACGCCCGAAAGTCTAGACATAGGCAACTTTGATCACACAAAACTCTAGGCATAGGTTCTTTTGAACCCGCGATAGTCGGATATGAACGTACAGATTATCAATTTTAGACCGCACGAGTTTTGGTTTGGAACGCAAGAAACTCTGGACACAGGCTTTTTTTGAACCCATGAAAGTCTGGACATAGGGTCTTTTGAACGGACAATAGTTTGGACATGAACGCACAAATTATCAATTTGGGAGCGCACGAACTTTCGTTTGGAACGCATGACAGCCTAGATATAGGCAATTTTGAACAAACGAAAGTCTGGACATGAGTATTTTCGAACACAATTTGAACGCACGAAAAATTTTGAATGCACGAAAGTCTGGACATAGGAAATTTCCTTCTGGGACGGCCTGGACATATTGATTTTCCGTCTGGGACTTCAAACTGGGGAAGTTAAAAGAGTTTGTTTTAAGAGATGAAAAAATTAATAACAAGGAATAATAATTTGTTTTGGAACGAAGTTTCATGCAATTTGTTGTAATCGTGTGTGTGCGTGTGTGTGTGTGTGTGTGTGTGTGTGTGTGTGTGTGTGTGTGTGTATGTGTGTGTGCGTGTTGTGTGTTTGTGTGTTTCTGTGTGTTTCTGTGTGTGTGCGTGAGTTTGTGTGTGTGTGTGTGTGTGTGTGTGTGTGTTGTTTGTGTGTGTGTATGTGTGTGTGTGTGTGTGTGTGTGTGTGTGTTTGTTTGAGCGTCTGCGTGTGTGTGTGTGTGCGTGTTGTGTGTTTGTGTGTTTCTGTGTGTTTCTGTGTGTGTGCGTGAGTTTGTGTGCGTGTGTGTGTGTGTATGTGTGTGTGTTTGTGTGTGTGGGTGTTTGTTTGAGCGTCTGCGTGTGTGTGTGTGCGTGCTTGTTTGTCTTCCAAACTATCTACATGCCCCCAAAAATGATGAAAAGGTAATTATATGAAATTCACTGATAAGAGTTCTTTGAGCAGCTTTGCGTTAACGGAGGTTCTGAAAGATAGATGTGACTTTCGAATAATTGTAATATCATTTTCAACCACAAAGCCAATTCGAATTTTTCAGATCATTTGAAACTAAATGATAAACTACGTTTTGATTATATAGCTTACCCTGCCGCTATAAAATTTGCTCAAGTCAACACTGCACGACGCAAGGCTGCCCACTTTTTCAGATTCGATAATTAAATCTCCTTTTGATCTCTTTTGTTTAAGTAATTGCAATTTCTCGTCATCGAGTATTATCTGAAAACTTGAATTTCTTTCCCAGAGGACAACTAGTAGTATGTTATTTGTTAAAAAAGCTTTCTAGAACGTTTAGCCGAAGATCAGCGCAGGTTAACAAGCGGCTAAACCAAGTGAGAGGTGATTAGCTACTTAATGCGCGTAGCTTAAATTCCAATTTAAAAAACATGAAAATTGAAATAGTTATCAATAATACATGTATTGAAAACGTAGTGAACGTGATTTTTCAACAGTTTTTCTGGCATTTCATTAAAACTATCCAGTATAAGGTCAATCGAAACTAGAAAAATATAGCCTAGAGTTTTTGGCGACTTCGGAGACTTCTTCGTGCCTGTAATTTTGACCCAAAAAAGTGAACAGTTTTTTTTGCGGGCTAGCATAACGGTGCTCCGCAAATGGGTTGACCTCGAAATTGTTTTCCTGATAAAATCTTAAATGTTTTTGATCACTTCAAAAAGGTAAAAATCGGAAACCGATGTGAATATATTCTGTTCCATGTTAAACTCATTGAGTCAATTGTTTTTAAAAATAGATGGAGCTCGTGAGTCTCTTTTGTAATTTCAAAGTGGAATCCAACTGAGTCTAAGACGTATTCCCTTAAATAGGTTTACCGAATTGTATAAAACTTATAGCGTAAACAATATAGAATAAAGTTAGTTTTTATGATAATATCAGTTTTTTCGTACAACACTGGCGTAGTTTGTATATGATGCCGCAGAATTCAGAAAATTTTAGACATACTTTCTGTACGTGTTTGGCATATCTTAGTTTCTTGTCGACAATAATGCTCAAGTATTGCCAATAACGAAATTTTTCTAATGTTTCGATGGTTGAATCTTTTGCTCAATCTGTTCTGGTACCAGATGTCATGAATAAGCATTTCTTTTCATTAATTGTTAAAAAAGTTGGAGGTTCAAGCACTGTTCCCTAGAGAACACAGCAGTTCAATTTTAATTTGGATGATAACTGGTTGGTCAGCTAGACAAATTGAATACAGTTTATGAAGTAGCTTTTTCATCACTCTAAATTTTCCCGCTGAATCCGTGGCTACATATTTTCAAAAAAACTGAATGGTTTAACGTGTCAAAGATTTTCTTCACATCTACAAAAAAGGCTGCTCTAGTCAATTTTTTGTCATTAGTTTCTCTTATGAACTCAGTGAAATTGATTAGAGCTGTTGCGCATTACTTTTTTGTTTGCAAACCAAATTGCGAAATTGAACTGATTGGTTTTGGAAGAAAACACTTATCAAACAATCATACGATTGTGTAAGTTTTTTCAAATAATGTTGAGACAAAGCTCAACAGAAGTTTGAAACAGTAATTATTGGGATCTTTACCGCGAAGTACAGGATTTAGGAGATAGCAAAACTTTTGTGGTCTTAAATGAAGAAGGAAAATATGATACCGGTACACAGTCGTTGAAAACAAGAAAGGCTGGTTCGCTGGATTTTCCCCCCATTATTGCCCTTACTTAGGCAGAAAAAATGTATGCGCAAATTAAGGGAAATATTAATACAGAACTAAAACGCGAACCTGGATCAGCTCAATAAATTAATAAAATTTGCAAAAATTTACAAGTGGTCTTGAAAGACGTATAGATCTATGAAATCGAAATTTTGTAATCAAAAGTTTCAGTGTTAAAAGTCAAGTTTGACTGATTTTACTCAAAGGATTACATTTTTTGTTTTCGAAAGAATTTTTTTAATGCTCAGAATTAGAACTTTTAGGAAAACCCCTTAAGGGCTGGTACCACAATTTCAAGTCAGTGTCTTTCAGTTTTAAACAGGAGATTGAAAAGTGAAAACTGCTTTCCACCCAAAAGTATATTTGACGGAAGCGCAATCCGCAAAGAATTGTGCTGCAGATCAATTGCAATTCAAACCCTCATTAAGTAATCTTCAAACATTAAATGGGAAAATTAAGCGTCAATAGGATTAAAATTTGTTGAAATGCCCTTACAGCCAATCGTAAGGATTTAGGGCAAGCTCAAGGGTTAAATTTAGGATTAGAGCAAGCTCATTTTAGGGTTGTTGATTGCTTTGTGGAAACCACCTTCACAAAACTTAAGCGCTTACACCCATTCAACGATTGAACGGAATTTGGCACTTAAAAGCAACAGCCAATTTCTTTGGACATGTTTTTTTAGTACCAGTAGACGCTCATAATAATTTGTTCCTTCTTAGGCTGTTTTTTTCCCGGGAACGCATAAAAAAATCTAGCGTGAATGCGAAGCCAAAAACTTTTCAATAAAACTTAGTTCAATAATTGGACGAGAATGTATTTTAAATAATTCCTGGAAAAACGTATACTCTACATTGAAAATGCAGTTAGAGATAAGTGTAGACATTTAAGGTTCCTACGTGGATTCTGCGTCATGAGAGGTAAAATGACTGTCAAATTTCGTCAAGTTGTCTAGTGATTTTGGTTTCTGATGTCGCATTCTGCAATTTGTGCATTTTATGAGCTGAGGATTTGATTTTCAGCTTTGGCAAATATAACACCCAGACACCCAGGATGAAGTGAGCAGCCCAAGCCAGCCCTGATCAGACCGACTTGGGTCGCGCACGGGGGATAAAACGCGACCACTCTACAGAGTCTGAAGTCACTGTCTATGGTCTGGAATGTCTGATCGGTACCAAGAGTTCTAACCAAGAAAAAAGCCAGTCCACCAAAAAAAGAAGATAAAGTTGAACCTCGTGGGACTGTTTTTTGAATATTTCTTCCCAATTTTACTTAATGGATTTTAAAGACCACGCCAAAAACTAAGTTTTGATAATTTTTGTTGAACTGAGGACACTTTTTGGTTGCACACTATGGTTTTTTTACTGGAAAACTCAAAAACCATATCCATAAATTGACGTATATTTTTCTGAAAAAAAAATATTATACCCATGATTACTGCTACTTCAACAGTTAAGGGCACTGCCAATGCGCAACCCAAGTGGGTCTGGCACCCCAGTGCAAGACCGAAGCAGGTCTGACGCCCCAGTGCGCGACTCAAGTCCGTCTGACACCCCAAGTGTGCGACCTTTCTGATCGGAGCCAACTCTTGTCTGGATCGGCCGACCGGAGAATTTTTTGGTCTCGATAGTCTGATCAGATCTGGCTTGGTCGTCCAACTCATCCTGGGCAGCCCCACTAGACACATTCCCATAAATCTTTTAATTCTTTCCTAGTTTTTTTCTTGATCATCTCATTTTTTTTTCATTATTCCACTTAAATAGGGCACCAAAAACGAAGGGCTATCGCAATGCCTCGTTTGAAAGTGAACAAATCTCCATTGTAATTGTTTCACCAATTCCCAACCCTTTTCTTCTTTATTTCACTTTTCTAAACTATGAGAACAAGCAGCCTTCGTAATAATCAGGCAAGGTTGTACAAGGATAGTCTCTCAAGTAAATTTTTGAGATGCCCTCAAGAAGTTCTTTTTTCGGCAAAGACGGCCCACTCTATATCACGAATTGTTTTTCCGACCCGCTTGTGGGGGGAGGAACTATACACTCATATGGGTTTTTTGTTCAGTCAGTTTTAGCCGATCGATACATTAATTGTGTAGATTTGAGGTATCATTAGAAAGCAGCCCATCCCGCGTAGAATGTGGAATTAAAAAGTTTTTTATTTTGGTTTTTACAGTTAACGGTGTTAACGGAGTTTTAATGTTTGTGAAAAAACTGATACAAATAATTCTATTGGTTTTAATTTTGAAGGATAGAGGAGGCTTGCTGATAGGTTTTATCCAAATCTGTTGGTTGATATTTTTGCTAATATTTTCCGAAATTCAGACTTTTTGTCGAAAATGGCTCCAAATTGCATTTTTGTCCCAATTTGCATAACCAGAAGTAAAGACTGGAAGCTTATTCCGCAAAGAATTGTGCGGTAGATTAATTGCAATGCAAAACTTTATTTAGTAATCTTAAAACAATAAATCGGAAAACTAAGCGTCAAAGGGATTAAAATTTGGCCAAATGCCCTTACAGCCGAAAATAACGACTTAGGGCAAGCTCAAGGGTTAATTTTAGGGTTAGAGCAAGTTCATTTTAGGGTTTTCAATTGCTTTGTGGAAACCACTTTCACAAAATTTAAGCGCTTACCCCTTAAACGGAAGTCGGCACCTAAAAGCAACAACTAATTCCTTTGGACGAAATTTTTTTGGTAACAGTAGACGCTAATAATGATTTGTTTCTTCTTAGACTGTTCTTTTTCCGGAAACGCAAAAAAAAAGAAAAATCTAGCGCGAATGCAAAGCCAAAAACTTTTCAACAAAACTGAGTTCAATAATTGGACGAGAATGTATTTTAAATAATTTCTGGAAAAACGCAGACTCTACATTGAAAATGCAGATAGAGACAAGTGCAGACATTCAATGTTGCTATGTGAAATCTTCGTCATGAGAGGTGAAATGACGGTCAAAGTTTGACAATTTGTCTGATGATTTTGGTTGATGATGTCATTCTGAAATTTGGTTTTATATCAGTTGAGGATTTGATTGTCAGCTTTGGCCAATATTACAGCCCCAATACAACCATTCCCATAAATTTTGTTAATTATTTCCTAGTTTTTTCCTGATCATCTCAATTTACTCATTTTCCCCTGACTGAGGACACTAAAAACGAATGGCTATGGCAATGCTTCATTTGAAAAAAAAACAAATCTCCATTGTAATTGTTTCACCAATTCCCAAACCCTTTCTTATTTATTTCACTTTTCTGAACTAGGAGAACAAGCAGCCTTCGCAAAAATCAGGCAATGTTGTACAAGGATAGTCTTTCGAGTAAATTATGAGATACCCTCAAGAAGTTCTTTTTTCGGCAAAGACGGCCTACTCTATATCACGAATTGTTGCTCCAACCCACTTGAGGTGTGAGGAACTGCAGACTCATATTGGTTTTTTGTTTTGTCATTTCTGGCCGATCCATATAATCATTATAGAGATTTGATGTATCATTAGAAAGCAGCTAGTCCGGCGTAGAATGTGGAATTAAATTTTTTTTTCGTTTTTACAGGGAGCTATCGGGATTCAAAATTTTGTGAATGAATTGATACAAATAATGCTATTGGTTTTACTTTATAAGGATAGAGGAGGCTTGCTGATTGGTTTTATCTGAGTCTGTTGATTGGCATCTTTTTTAATTTTCCCGAAATTCAGACTTCTTATGAAAAAGTCTCCAAGTCGGTTTTTTGTCCCACTCTGTTTAAATATCCAGAATTATAGACCTAACATCCGTTTTCACAATCTTTGAAAACTGTGAAAACGATAGTTGTACTTTCGCTGCCTACAGCAGTTTTCTGGAAACAAAATATCATTTTCGTAAAAAACTCAGTATTTATACAAAATGCATCATTTAATTTTAATTTTTTGAAACTTATCTTTATAATTGATCTGTTTTGCAAACTTTTGGAATAACTAATTATTTTATTCAATCAATTAGGTCTTGTTCAAAATATTTCCGCATTTTTGATTCCTTTTTTTTAAATACTGACTAGAATCACTTCAGATCACAGCCCTATTAATGACAAGTTTATTTACAACAAAACAAGGCCTAATAAAAGCATATTATGTCTTCAGAGAAAAGTTAATGGTTTTTTTTGGATTTCATAAAATGTTTCCGTATTTTTTTTTGACTTTTTTTGTTTTGCCTTCATTTTGTGGCCTCTTTCCATTCATTTTTTGCAACCTTAAGACTTCATCTCTATAATCAATGGTTCGATAGGTTCTTTATGTGCTATATGTGAACCTATACAAAACTTTCAGTTATCAACGAATGTCTGTTAGGACTTAGAATAAATTTCTTGAGAAAATATCAGTGAAAGTTTAAAGTTTGCAAAACGTTCAACATTTTTTTCCACATGTAGCTTGATCTGAATAAATAAGGCTCAAAACTTAATAGACGAAAAGTTGATTATACTCATCACTGTGTTTTTTTTTATTTATGTACCAGTTTCTTTGATTTCTTACTACGCAAGTTTGTAAAATTTTTCTGATTCTCGCTAATTTTTTCGATTTGTTGTTTTTTTAGTTCCCTTTTTGATTTATCACCATATGAAGCCTCGAATTGGCGATGAAAAAATACAATTGAAATTGTTTCAGTGAATAGGTTATAATTTTAACGGCTGCGAAACCGTTCTCTAGCAAAAATTAAAAGAATTTTTTTGTTTTTGCGTCTAATTGTCTTTTTTTTGTTGTCGTACAGAATTCTCATGCCAATCACAAGTTTTAATTGTTGCTTCGGATTCTATTTGTTAAACGATTTTTATTTAAATTCGTAGCTAATGGTTTGTGTGACTTTCACTTGATGTTTTTTGCAGGATTTACCTTTTTCCCATTTTTTGTTCTCATTGTCGTGAGGAAATAACTTAGTCTCACTATTATTATTAGTCATCAATTTTCAAATAAAGGAAACAATATTGTTGGTGTTGGTTCTGTTTTGACTGTCGTCTTCAGAGTTTGAAAATGCGTTTTCCAAAAACTTTCTGATTTTTCAGTACTTCTCAATTGTTGTGGATCTTTTGTTGTCTTTATCACAAATAATCTATAAAAGGAAGACGCCTTTAAAATCAAAACAGGCCCAGTGAAAAGTTTGAAACCAAGTTTGTCAAATAAAACTTTCAATTTTGTTTAAAGTCTTATGGTCTTAATGGCATCAACACTGCGGTTAAGATAGATTGTATAAGAAATTAAATTTGAGCCCTGTGCGTAATTGATTTCCTTGTCGTCTTATGACAAGCCGGTCGTCTTGTCGTCTTATGACAAGTCGTCTTATTTCCTATCTCGGTCTCTCCAATAATCAGCCAAATTTATTTTCAGAGCAGCCTTCTGTTAATTTGTAATTGATTCTGATTTTTTTATTTGCGTGGATTTTTTTAGCTAGGTGATTTTTGTTTTGTTTCTGTTAAATTTGTAGATGGTCTTTGTAACGACAGGTGAAATCCTCTTTTTATCGACCAAGTACGTTTTTTTATTTATCCATTAATGGTTTCTTGAATTTGATACTACGCATTTCCATAAATAAAAGTTTGATTTTTGGATGTATTTTGCTGTGTTTTTGGTGTGTTTTTTGTTTTCTTGCCTCATTATCATAATAAAGATTGGCCCAATTTAGCTGAAAGAATGCGCAATTACTGATACCTAACGTTTTACATAAAAACTTCTTAAACCGTTACAGCAATGCTTTCTTCTTAAATTTAACTGACATTTTTTTTGTTTTTGCGCTTTCTTTAGTGGGGTGACAAGTTTTGTATAATTACAGGGCTCAATAGCTTTTTAATTAGACCTTCACCAAAAATCAACCTTCTTAATCAGTTCCATCGACACGCACAAGATTAAACTTTTTTTCATTGGTTGCTTTCATAATTAGAATTGTGATTTTGAACTTTGTGCTTCTTATTCGCTCGTCCTTGTCGAACTGTTACCAAGTCTCATTATTGACAGGTCTCATATAATATTTCATGAAGTACAGTTTATTTTTTCTAGTTTGAGTTTTTCTTTGATTCCATTTTCGTTTTGATTTTGAGTGTTTTTTATTATAGACATAGAGTTTCAATCGTAACTAATTTTTGCAATTATTTGGATTTTTTGGTTGTCCTGTCCAGTTCTCTCCTTAATGGCAAGTCTCATCGGCCTCTAACCCAGCATTTTTTTTTTCACTTGTTTGTTTGTTCAACGGTATTTGAACTTCTAAATATTCTATATCTTCCTCAGCTAGCAGACAATTGATTCAAAAAATGGATGAGAGTGGTTGAAGCACTATGTGCAAACGCACAATACCGAGCCTCCTTGTTTACTACCCAACAAATCTGAGAGATTGCACTATTGTATAACTCTTGATTTATCAGCTGCCTTTGACATGCTGGATCATGAATACTTTCTGTTAATACGAAAAAGTAACTTTCAATGTTTGCTTCTAGGTCACCTTATGTGGCCACGCTCCCTTAGTGTACAAGCTGAAGGCTAATTACATTTGTTTTGGATCGGACTATTGTTTTGTTTACCCACTTTTATAGCTCGTAAGATTTTATCTCAATGGTTGTTTTTTGTTACAAATGTGAAAATTGACTGTTTAAAAATCTGATTTCATTCATTTTTAAAAGTTGGTAAGCTTGACGTTTTGAAATTACGTCAAATTTCTGCTTAGATAGCAATTCTTCCTAAATTTATCTAGAGCTGCAACATCCAAAAAATTATCTGCTTTGAGCTAAAGAAAACATTTTTACTGTCAAATTTGATAAATTTTTGGTTGGTCTAATTTCTTCTAGGAAAAGCGAAGGTCCATCGAAAATATGAAAGAGCTTCCCACGAGGTATAAATTAACCTTCTTAATGGGTCCAGTTGACACCCAACGATTTCAATCTTTATTTAATAAATTGCCTTCTAATCTCGAAGCGTTTTTTTTGAACTTTGGCCATTTTTCTCATCTTTGTCAACGTATTTCGGAGTCTCACTATTTACAGGTCTCATATATCGTCTAATAAAGTACAGATTATTTTTTTAGTTCAGGTTTTTTCTGATTCTGTTTTCGTTTTGTTATTGAGTACTTTTTAAATACGGACATCGAGTTTTATTTGCAAATTATGGTTGCAATTTTTTAGTTTTTATGTTTCTCTTTTCCATTACTCCCAATAATGGCAAGTCTAATTGGATCTCTTACTCAACAATAACTTTTTTCAATTAAATGTTTTTTGAACGGTATTTGATTTTTGAAATTTTTCTCCTCATCACTTATTAGAAAATTAAATCAAAACGTGGATGAGTGAGGTCGCAACTTTAAGTGCCAACGCACAGTACCGATCTTCCTTGTTTACTACCCAAATCGTCTCAGGGCATACACTCTTTATTGGTCTTGATTTATCAGCTGTCTTTGAGATGCCGGATCAAAGCGTACTTTCTATTAAAACAAAAACGTGTCTTTCGAGATTTGCTTCTGGATTATCTTATGTTGACTCGCTCTATTACCTGTACTAGCTGACAGCCAGTTATTTTTCTTTGGACTGGAGTCTTATATAAATCTGAGGATTTATCTCAAAAGTTGTTTATTGTTTCAAAAATGAGACTTTGAAAAACTTGTTTTATTCAATTTACAAAAGTCATTGATTTTCCTGGGTTTTCAAATTGCGTCAAGATACGTGGTTTCTGTTTAGATAAACCTCCATGAAGTTATCTAGAGTTACAATATCTCAAAAAAGTAGCTGCTCGGAGCTAAAGAAAACAATTTTACAGACAAATTGAAAAAAATTTGGTTGCTCTAATTTCTTCCGAGAAAATTGAAGGTCCATCAAAATGATCAAACAGCTTCCCGCTATGCATAAAATAACCTTCTTCATAAGTCCAGTTGACACGCGCCGGATTTAATCTTCTTTTTATTGCTTCCTTTCAATTTAAGAAGCGTAATTTTAGAATTATGCTGTTTTGCTTGTCTTTGTTAACCTGTTTCCGAGTCCCATTATTTACAGGTCTCAAATATCATCTAATAAACTACAGATTATTTTTTTTTAGTTCAGGTTTATTCTGATTCTGTTTTCCTTTTGTTATTGAGTATTTTTTTAATATGGAGCTCGCGTTTTATTTGTAAATTATGTTTGCATTTTTTTAGTTTTTATGTTTATCTTTTCCATTAATCCCAATAATGCAAGTCTAATTGGGTTTCTTACTCAACAATTATTTTTTCAATTAAATGTTTTTCGAACAGCATTTGGTTTTTGAAATTTTTTTCTCCTCATCATCTAAAAGAAAAATAAATCCAAACGTGGATGAGTGAGGTCGCAACTTTAAGTGCCAACGCACAGTACCGATCTTCCTTGTTTACTACCCAAATCGTCTCAGGGCATACACTCTTTATTGGTCTTGATTTATCAGCTGCCTTTGAAATGCTGGATCAAAGCGTACTTTCTATTAAAACAAAAACGTGTCTTTCGAGATTTGCTTCTGGGTTATCTTATGTTGACTCGCTCTATTACCTGTACTAGCTGACAGCCAGTTATTTTTCTTTGGACTGGAGTCTTGTTTTAAGTGCACTCTTATATAAATCTAAGGTTTTTATCCCAAAATTTGTTTATTGATTCGAATATGGGACTTTGAAAAACTGATTTCATTAAATTTACAAAAGTCATTGAGCTTCCTGAGTTTTCAAATTAAGCCAAGTTAAGTGGTTTCTGTTTAACTAAACCTCCAAAAAGTTATCTAGAGCTGCAACATCCCAAAAAAATTAGCTGTTTCGAGCTAAAGAAAACAATTTTACGGACAAATTGAAAAAGTTTTGGTTGCTCTAATTTCTTCCGAGAAAATCGAAGGTCCATCGAAATGATCAAACAGCTTCCCACTATGCATAAAATAACCTTCCTTATAAGTCCAGTTGACACGCGCTGGATTTAATCTTCTTTTTATTGGTTCCTTTCAATTTTAGAAGCGTAATTTTGAGTTTTGCCGTTTTTCTTGTCTTTGTTAAGCTGTTTCCGAGTCTCATTAATGACAGGTCTTGTATTTTATCTAATGAAGAACAGATTAGGTTTCTTTAAAACAGTTTTTTTCTGATTCGATTTTCGTTTTGTTATTGAATGTTTTTTAATATGAATATCGAGTGTTAATCGTAACTAGTCTTTGCATTTATTTAATTTTTATGTTTGCCCTTTCCATTACTCTCATTAACGGCAAGACTCATTGGCCTTCTAGCCCACCAATAGGTTTAAACTTAGTTGTTTGTTTAACGGTATACGAATTTTTGAAAGTTTTCTTTCTCTTCCTCATCCAGTTGATAATTAAATCAAAACGTGGATGAACGAGGTTACAACGTTGAGTGCCAACGAACAATACTGAGCTTCTTTGTTTACTACCCAAACTATCTGAGGGAATGCACTACTGTATTCGTCTTGATTTATCAGCTGCTTTTGACATGCCGGATCATGCATACCTTCTGTTAATTTGAAAAGTATCCTTCAAATGTTTGCTTACAAGTCACCATATGTTGCCTCGCTCTCTTACCTGTACAAGTTGAAAGCGAATTAGTTTTTTTGCATTGGACTCTTGTTGTATGTACCCAATTATATATTTCGTAAGTTTTATCTCAAGAGTTGTTTATTGTTTCGAATATAAGAAATGAAATAATTACGAAGCTGATTTTATTCAAATTACAAAAGTCATTGAGCTTCCTGGGTTTTGAAATTACGTCAAGTTACGGGTTTTCTGCTTAGATACTGAACTTTTATGAAATTATCTAGGGCTGCAAGGTCCAAAAAAATTAGCTGCGCTGAACCAAAGAAAACAATTTTACAGACAAATTGAAAAAATGTTGGGTGATCGTTAATGTGCGTTTGATGATATTACGACCCGAGCTCATCTACATTTTGTCAACCAAATGTAATAAAAAAAGATGTTTGAGTTTAACACGACCAAAATACTAGTTCAGTTAAATAATGCCATGCCTCATTACAGCGCTTACGAGATCTAACATTAAAAAGTCTACGAGAAGAAAAACAGACAAAAAAATATGCGAAAACAAAATTTTTAGGGCAAAAACTCAATATATAAATTTAAAACAACCTAGTGGTCAAAAGGCAATCAGATCAAAACCTTAACTACCCAAATTTACTTCTTCCTAATAATTGAGCAGATGAGAATTTTCCTTAATGAGACTACGTAACAGATCTACGAAAGTAAGAAATAATGAGGCACCAACCAACATTTTTTAAACCAATTTTTCTCAAAAATCTCAAAATCGTTAGCTTTTATCAAAGAAATTTTGATAAAATTACTACAAAGTCATTGCGAAACCACTAGAATCCGGTTTTGGTCAGACTAAGTCATAGAAATGGACCAATGATAACCCGGGTTGACCACCATAAAAAAAACTTACCAACCATAAAACGCCATATATGGATTTTATGGAAACTTACTAAACATACAACGATCATAAAAATTTTCGAGTTTGGCTGAGAAACAGTCCAAAGAGCTACATGGAGTTCCAAAACATCGTTTCTGTGCATAACTTTTAAAAATTCTGTACTTTATTTTTATGGTACCGTACTTACCATAAAACGCCATAAAAAAAATTTATGGACCGTTTTATGGTTTCAAATTTTCCATAAAAAATTCTGTATTATAAAATTCCCAATTTTTTGAGGTTATCTTCCAAATAATATCAAAAGATCAGTCTCAGATTCACTAAACGTCAAAAAACAAAAAGTCCACTTTTATGGTACCGTACTTACCATAAAACCCACTGAAAATCCTTTTTATGGACCGTTTTATGGTTACAAATTTTCCATAAGAAATTCTGTATTAATTAATACCCCAATTTTGGTGATATTTTTCAAATAATTTCAAAACTAAGTTCCAATGCCAAGATTTAATAACAAACAAATGTCTTTTCTGATTTTTAGCTAGAAAGTTTTTAAAGTGTACATTAAAAAAAATCATTAGTACAAGTTTTACAGCAAAAATATGTTTCTCTAAAAATTGCAATTGTAATTTGAAAGTAGATTACAGCACGAGTTCAGAGGCTTAGGTTGGGGGCTCAGTTTTTTGTTCCATCATCAAGAAAAAATAATTTAGAAACAAAATTTTTTTCATTTTTTCAGAAAAAAATTTTTTGACTTTTTCACTACATTTGTCTCCTTTCAAAAACTTTCCAGTTTCAATTGCATCCAACTATTTTTCTTGAAAAATTCCAGGTATAATTTGAAATAATTTTACAGTTAGTGTTGGAAAACCTATGCTGGGGGTCGATTTTTTGCTCCATCATGTAGAAAAAATTGATCTAAAAATAAGAATTTTCGATATTTGCACTACATTTGTCTCCATTCAACACTATTCAGTTTCACTTGCATCCAACTTGTTTTTTCAAAAACTGAAAAATAAAATTTGAAATTAGATTACAGCAAGAGTTCAAAAACTTAGAATTGGGTCGATTTTTTGCTCCATCATATAGAAAAAATTGATATAAAAATAAAATTTTTGTAATATTTCGGAAGTTCATGGCTTTTATAACAACTTTGCGGTATCTGTTAAATAACAGTATAGATTTTTGGAGTCTGACTCCTTATTTTTTTTCAGCTTGTAACCTTTTTTTTATATCAAGTTCGCGGTAATATTTAGAATCCAGCTCGTTCTCAACTAGCAAAACTCGGTGTAATAGTTCTATTTTTGATAATTCTTCATCGAAAAACCGTAAACTGTCTCAAAATGAATCCAATAAGACCAGCTGCTTTGCTACTGAGTGCTATTTTGTTGTCAAATACAGTTGTTGTACTAGAGAACCCTAGCGAAATTAAATTGAAGAGCTAATTTCAAAAATATTTGTATGGCACAATTTTCCCGTTAAAAGATGTTTTTTATTAGAACATTTTTGAAAAAACCCATTGGGTTATTTGTTCGCCTTTCAAGTCTACGAATCTACAACAATCAATAGTTTATACATTTTCGACAATTTTCTCTTTTTGGTGTTATCCGTAGACTCCAGTGAGTTCGTTTTTTTTGAAAACACACAAAACATCCTGGTCTTATTGGCGAGGTGCGAATTTTTTCCCACTTCGCAGTAGAAGTCTTCGATGTCCAGTAGATACGCAGTGCATTTAGATTGCATCCAGAATTACGTCCGCGGCGCCGTTGATAGCCGTTTTGCAGATATTTTCGAGAAAAATTAGGTCTCAGCGTAGCCTAGATATCGGGGGAAGTTTCAATTGTTTGTCGATTTCTCCAAAGCTACTACCTTAAACTGAACAAACTTAGGCGCGTGTTGTTTGTACTGAAATTTACTTGCCTGCACAATTGGAAGGTTTTCATAACGGGGATGGTAAAAAAAGTTATTCAGGTTCAAACTTGAAAAAAGTCGAAATTTTGGTCCTGTTGGGTCATCAAAAAATTCGTACCGCAGATAATCGGATTTAGGCTACATGTGTAGGTTCGTTATGTTCCTCAGTTCGTTGGGTAAAAATCCCTCTGGCTTGCTCGTTCAGTTGACTTTTTGAATCAACCTTACCAAAAAAGTTATTAAGGTGTAAATTTGAAAAACTAATTTCTTCAAAGCGTTTTTATGAACTCATGCTTTTGTTCTCCTACTGGGCTTTGTTATTAAATGACAATTTTGTTATTTACGCTTCAGTTTATGGATTCCAGAAGCTCTTTCAGTCATAGAACAGATCTTATTAGGTTCTGAGGAACATTTTGCATTGCTTATCTTTTAATTTGTGTCTTTTCAGAGATCGAAAGCAGGTTTCAGCTTATTGTTTATTTGATGTCTCCTAAAGTACTCAATCAAATTGAACAACTGAGGTGGTATTTTGTTTTTTTTTAGCTCTCTCTGCTAGTCCTTTGCAGTCTAATTTTTGCATCGGCCTCTCAAAACGAAGTTTATATCGTCGAACAAAAAAGGCACTCAGTTTTTGGACTTTTTCTTATTTCTCTGTCAAATAACAATCAAAATAGGTAAATTATAACACATTCTCTTCCCTCCAAGCAGATCTTCGATGGAGTTGTTAGTGTTCTTCTTAAAAAAAGTTTTGTGGAACGGTAATTTAACAGTGATTGCTGAAAAACATAACATTTCTCAAATTTTGATCGGTTATTGTTGTTTTGAGCGAAGAACAGGTTTTTCAGCGTGCATTTTGTGTTTTCTATGCAGCATTTAGGTCCGTGGAGCTACTTGTATGGAATAACGAATTTAATTCAACAATTTTTCTTTTTTCACGATTTCATCAAATTTCTGTGGATGTTGTTTTATGTCAAAACACACAAAACATCATAACCTTCATGGTGAGGTGCGAAATTTTTTCCCACCTCCCCATGAAGGTTTTCCATGACCCAAAACGTCAAAGTGGAGCAGAATTACATCCACAAATACGCCAGCAACTCTTTTTTTCACGTTGTTTTACGTCAGTTCCGGAGAATTTGGGCTTCGCTTTTAGCCCAAAAAATGGGGTACAGAACAGTATTTTGTTAATAACTTCTAAAGTACTGAACCAAATTAAACGGGAGTGGTCGCATTTTGTTAGCACTGAACCCTTCTTGCTTGCAGTGTTTGGATGGTTTCCCAAATCGGCCTAATCAAAAAGTTATTAATGTTCAAAGTTGAAATAGGCCGAAATTTCGGGCTATTCTGGGTGACCCAAATTTCGGTACAACAAAACGCGCGATTTACCCAACAAGTGTTAGTGTTTTGGAATCCTCAGTTAGTGAGGAGTATCCCCATATATAGTTTATATAGTATTTTATGTAGTTGAGATGGTCAATTTTGACTCTGCAGAGCGGTCACCTCGCTTTTTTGGGCATTTGGTACGGTACCTTATAAATGCTATAACTCCTTGAAGAATGTACCGATTGTGCTCATTTTTAATATGATGCGTATATCAAGCAGTGCTATAAACAGTACTAAGGGCGTTTGTTTTGGTTCAGCCGTATCAGAGAAATTGGCCAGTAAACTTGCCCTCGATTTTAGCCCCAGAAGCGGTTGACACCAGCGGGTGACACCAGTGACACCTTGAAGCTTTGAACTATATTATGAAAGTTGAGTGTTTTGAATTCCTCAGTTAGAGGGGAGGCTCCCCATATATATTTTGTATGTAGTTATACGTAGTCCAGATGGTCAATTTTAGCGATCCGTGACCCGTACTTGTCCTATTTGGGCATTTGGTACGGTACCTTTATGTTAGATTTTCTCCTCGTAGAGTAAACCGATTTTTGATCTGTTTGTTGATTTGAACTCAGCTTGAGCCGTACTTGAATCCCTGTAAATAGCGTTTTGTTTCTTTCAGCCGTTTTCGAGAAATTGGCCAGGACACATACCTCCATTTTGGCCAATTCGTGTCCGGTACCTTGCGTGTATGTACATGTTAGACCAACAAAATTTAGACCCGGTAGTTTGCCCGTTACGTTCGTCTGATAATGTGGATTGTTGCCATATATATTTTATATGCCATTTTACGAAGTTCTGAAGGTCAATTTTAGCTCTGAATGTGGTGTATCTCTCCTCTGGGTTCATTTGGTACGGTACCTTTATTTTGCTATAACTCCTTGAAGAATGCACCGATTGGGCTCATTTTTTGATATGATGCGTATCTTAAGCAGTGCTAAAAACGGGGCGTTTGTTTTTGTTCAGCCGTTTTTGAGAAATTGACCGGGGAAACTTGACCGCAGATTGACCCCTGAGGAGGGGAAACACTACATTGATGACCATTTTAGGGAGTTGTAGGGAGAGCTATTAACGGATTTTTCTGGCTGTGCCCCACTTCCCAGAACATTATGCGACCCCCAGTTACAGAGCACGTGTCACAACATGGTAAATCAATATGTAAAATATTTGTTTATTTTAATATAATACTATTATTCTAAGGTGAGGGCCTCGGGGTGCACCACCACCCCTGCCCCGTTGAGACGCCGGTTTGTCGGTTTCCCCCCGCTGGGATTTTGTGCACATCATGTTGGGGACGTAGATGGCGTGCCGTCGATTTTTTGGGTTCTCTTCGGTCTGGTTCATAAAATCTTCGGTGAGATTGTAAATTTGCGAATTTCGCGAAGAACGAATTTTAACTATAGTTATTTTTTATTGGGCCAAGAAGTTGTTCAAATCGAACCAAACTTGCTATGGAGTATCCCCTGTGTAGTTAGATTGTAAGGCTTCAAGAATTTTTTCTATAGCTTGTCTAGGAAAAAAGTTAGTATTTCATACGGAAATTTGCGAATTTCGCAAATAACGAATTTTAAAAAAAGGTCTTTTTCGCCGGGTCAAGGAGTTGTCCAAATCAATCCAAACCCGGTATGGAGTATCCCATGTGTATCTAGAGTGTAAAACAAAAAGAATTTTAGGTATAGCTTGTGTAGGAAAAAAGTTAGGTTTTCATACGGAAATTTGCGAATTTCGCGAATGACGAATTTTAAAAATAGGTCTTTTTCATCGGGTCAAGGACTTGTCCAAATTGAACCAAACTCGGTATGGAGTATACCACGGGTGCCTAGATTGTAAAACAAAAAGAGTTTTTGCTATAGATTGCCTAGGAAAAAAGTTAGTTTTTCGTACGTTAGTTTCCGATTAATTCGAATAATTAATTTTGAATAATTTTCAAAAATAGGTCTTTTTCATCGGGTCAAGGACTTGTCCAAATTGAACCAAACTCGGTATGGAGTATCCCCTGTGTAGCTAGAGTATAAAACAGAAAG
This sequence comes from Convolutriloba macropyga, assembly GCF_964194025.1. Lineage (NCBI taxonomy): Eukaryota > Metazoa > Xenacoelomorpha > Acoela > Convolutidae > Convolutriloba > Convolutriloba macropyga. The sequence goes on along the minus strand of NC_134469.1, from coordinate 65,331,795 downwards.
AATTTTTGGTATAGCTTGTGTAGGAAAAAAGTTAGGTTTTCATACGGAAATTTGCGAATTTCGCGAATAACGAATTTTAAAAATAGGTCTTTTTCATCGGGTCAAGGACTTGTCCAAATTGAACCAAACTCGGCATGGAGTATCCCCTGTGTAGCTAGAGGATAAAACAGAAAGAATTTTTGGTATAGCTTGTGTAGGAAAAAAGTTAGATTTTCATACGGAAATTTGCGAATTTCTCGAATAACGAATTTTAAAAATAGGTCTTTTTCATCGGGTCAAGGACTTGTCCAAATTGAACCAAACTCGGTATGGAGTATCCCCTGTGTAGCTAGAGTGTAATGCATAACGAATTTTAGGTATAGCTTGTGTAGGAAAAAAGTTAGGTTTTCATACGGAAATTTGCGAATTTCGCGAATGACGAATTTTAAAAAGAGGTCTTTTTCATCGGGTCAAGGACTTGTCCAAATTGAACCAAACTCGGTATGGAGTATCCCCTGTGTAGCTACAGTATAAAACAGAAAGAATTTTTGGTATAGCTTGTGTAGGAAAAAAGTTAGGTTTTCATACGGAAATTTGCGAATTTCGCGAATAACGAATTTTAAAAATAGGTCTTTTTCATCGGGTCAAGGACATGTCCAAATTGAACCAAACTCGGCATGGAGTATACCACGGGTACTTAGATTGTAAAACACAAAGAGTTTTTGCTATAGATTGCCTAGGAAAAAAATAGTTTTTCGTCTGTTAATTTCCGATTAATTCGAATAATTAATTTTGAATAATTTTCAAAATTAGGTCTTTTTCATCAGGTCAAGGACTTGTCCAAATTGAACCAAACTCGGTATGGAGTATCCCCTGTGTAGCTAGAGTATAAAACAGAAAGAATTTTTGGTATAGCTTGTGTAGGAAAAAAGTTAGGTTTTCATACGGAAATTTGCGAATTTCGCGAATAACGAATTTTTAAAATAGGTCTTTTTCATCGGGTCAAGGACTTGTCCAAATTGAACCAAACTCGGTATGGAGTATCCCCTGTGTAGCTAGAGTATAAAACAGAAAGAATTTTTGGTATAGCTTGTGTAGGAAAAAAGTTAGGTTTTCATACGGAAATTTGCGAATTTCGCGAATAACGAATTTTAAAAATAGGTCTTTTTCATCGGGTCAAGGACTTGTTCAAATTGAACCAAACTCGGCATGGAGTATCCCCTGTGTAGCTGGAGTATAAAACAGAAAGAATTTTTGGTATAGCTTGTGTAGGAAAAAAGTTAGGTTTTCATACGGAAATTTGCGAATTTATCGAATAACGAATTTTAAAAATAGGTCTTTTTCATCGGGTCAAGGACTTGTCCAAATTGAACCAAACTCGGTATGGAGTATCCCCTGTGTAGCTAGAGTGTAAAACAAAAAGAATTTTAGGTATAGCTTCTGTAGGAAAAAAGTTAAGTTTTCATACGGAAATTTGCGAATTTCGCGAATGACGAATTTTAAAAATAGGTCTTTTTCATCGGGTCAAGGACTTGTCCAAATTGAACCAAACTCGGTATGGAGTATCCCCTGTGTAGCTAGAGTATAAAACAGAAAGAATTTTTGGTATAGCTTGTGTAGGAAAAAAGTTAGGTTTTCATACGGAAATTTGCGAATTTCGCGAATAACGAATTTTAAAAATAGGTCTTTTTCATCGGCTCAAGGACTTGTCCAAATTGAACCAAACTCGGTATGGAGTATACCACGGGTACCTAGATTGTAAAACACAAAGAGCTTTTGCTATAGATTGCCTAGGAAAAAAAGTAGTTTTTCGTCTGTTAATTTCCGATTAATTCGAATAATTAATTTTGAATAATTTTCAAAATTAGGTCTTTTTCATCGGGTCAAGGACTTGTCCAAATTGAACCAAACTCGGTATGGAGTATCCCCTGTGTAGCTACAGTATAAAACATAAAGAATTTTTGGTATAGTTTGTGTAGGAAAAAAGTTAGGTTTTCATACGGAAATTTGCGATTAATTCAAATAATTAATTTTAAAAGCAGGTCTTTTTGATTTTTTGGTATAGCTTGCCTAGAAAAAAGTTCGTAATTCAATCGGAAAAATCGACTTATTCGCTTATTCTTTTTTCGAAAACATAGAAATTTCGTCGGGTCAAGGAGTTGTCCAAATCGAACCATTTTTGGTATGCGGTTTCCCCTGTGTAGCTAGAGTCTGAAACAAAAATAGTTTTTGGTATAGCTTGCCTAGGAAAAAAGTTAGTTCTTCATACGGAAATTAGCGATTAATTCAAATAATTAATTTTGAATTATAGTATTTTCGATTGGGTCAAGGAGTTATTCAAATCGAACCAAACTCGGTATGGAGTATCCCATGGGTACCTAGAGTGTAAAACAATAAGAATTTTTGGTATAGGTTGCCTAGAAACAAAGTTCGTATTTCGATCGGAAATATATACTTATTCGCTTATTCTATTTTCGAAAATATAGAAATTTCGTCGGGTCAAGGAGTTGTCCAAATCGAACCATTTTTGGTATGCGGTTTCCCCTGTGTAGCTAGAGTCTGAAACAAAAAGAGTTTTTGGTATAGCTTGCCTAGGAAAAAAGTTAGTTCTTCATACGGAAATTTGCGATTAATTCAGATAATTAATTTTGAAAAATAGTATTTTCGATTAGGTCAAGGAGTTATTCAAATCGAACCAAACTCGGTATGGAGTATCCCATGGGTACCTAGAGTGTAAAACAATAAGAATTTTTGGTATAGCTTGCCTAGAAACAAAGTTCGTATTTCGATCGGAATTATATACTTATTCGCTTATTCTATTTTCGAAAATATAGAAATTTCGTCGGGTCAAGGAGTTGTCCAAATCTAACCATTTTTGGTATGGAGTATCCCCTGTGTAGATAAAGTCTGAAACAAAAAGAGTTTTTGGTATAGCTTGCCTAGGAAAAAAGATAGTTCTTCATACGGAAATTTGCGATTATTTCAAATAAGTAATTTTAAAAGCAGGTCTTTTTGATTAGGTCATAGAGTAGTCCAAATTGAATGAAACTTGGTATGGAGTTTGCCATGTGTACCTTGAGTGTTCTGGGATTTGAATCTATTAGCACTTTAATGTGTTGTTTAGTGCTCGATGACATTTGGCAAAGAGAACAGGAACCCGAAAAAAAGTGTTGTCCAAACTACTTATGTTATTGCTTCTCAGCTTCAGATATGAACTTGATGCCTTTGCGTGAAGGGTATAAAATACCCAAGAAGACGCAGTGCGCCTTCAAATCCGAATCGATAGAAATTTACGAACCAGTTCCGGTTTATTTTTTTTTACATGTAAATATATGTATGCCTCAATGCCAACAGATAATAGTTCGGGAAACAACCAGATTTCCTGCTGGCATTGAAATGAGGGCTTTTGAGTAGTGATGTAATGAAAAATTTTTCATGTAAATAAGTGTTTTGGAAGAAAAGTTGGATTTGTGGTGGAAATAGCAATTTCGCGCACAAGACGCTAAAATTTAAAGTCTCCATATTTTTGTTAATGTTTGCTTTTTCTCGCTTTTTGGCACAAAACGGAATTGTACTAGTCCAACCAGTTCTGAATCTGCAAAAAGATTTGGTCAGAATAAGTGTTTTGGAAGAAAAGTTAGATTTGTGGTGGAAATAGCAATTTCGCGCACAAGACGCTAAAATTTAAAGTCTCAATATTTTCGTTAATGTTTGCTTTTTCTCGTTTTTTGGCGCAAAACACAGTTATAATAGTCCAACTAGTTCTGAATCTGCAAAAGAATTGGTCAGAATAAGTGTTTTGGAGGAAAAGTTAGATTTGGGGTGGAAATCGCAATTTGCCGTATAGGACGCTACAATTTTCCGTACAAGTCTCAATGTTTTCGTTAATGTTCGTTTTTTCTCGATTTTTGGCACAAAACACAAACAAACTGGTCCAACCAGTTCTGAATCTGCAATAGATTTGGTCAGAATTAGTGTTTTGGAAGAAAAGTTGTGTTTGTGGTGGAAATTACAATTTGCCGTATAAGACGCTAAAATTTAAAGTCTAATTGTTTTCGTTAATGTTTGCTTTTTCTCGTTTTTGGCGAAAAACACAAACAATCTAGTCCATCCAGTTCTGAATCTGCAAAAGATTTGGTCAGAATAAGTGTTTTGGAGGAAAAGTTAGATTTGTGGTGGCAATCGCAATTTCGCGCACAAGACGCTAAAATTTAAAGTCTCAATATTTTCGTTAATTTTTGCTTTTTCTCGTTTTTTGGCGCAAAACACAGTTATACTAGTCCAACTAGTTCTGAATCTGCAAAAGAATTGGTCAGAATAAGTGTTTTGGAGGAAAAGTTAGATTTGTGGTGGAAATCGCAATTTGCCGTATAGGACGCTAAAATTTTCCGTACAAGTCTCAATGTTTTCGTTAATGTTCGTTTTTTCTCGATTTTTGGCACAAAACACAAACAAACTGGTCCAACCAGTTCTGAATTTGCAAGAGATTTGGTCAGAATGAGTGTTTTGGAAGAAAAGTTGTGTCTGTGGTGGAAATTACAATTTGCCGTATAAGACGCTAAAATTTAAAGTCTCAATGTTTTCGTTAATGTTTGCTTTTTCTCGCTTTTTGGCGAAAAACACAAACATACTAGTCCATCCAGTTCTGATTCTGCAAAAGATTTGGTCAGAATAAGTGTTTTGGAGGAAAAGTTAGATTTGTGGTGGAAATCGCAATTTCCCGTACAAGGCGCTAAAACTTAAATGCTCAGTTCCGTGTTTTCGTTAATTTTTGCTTTTTCTTGCTTTTTGGCCTAAAACGCAATTATACTAGTCCAACCAGTTCTGAATATGCAAAAGATTTGGTCAGAATAAGTGTTTTGGAAGAAAAGTTAGATTTGTGGTGGAAATTGCAATTTGGCTCACAAGACGCTAAAATTTAAAGGCTGTGTTTTCGTTAATTTTTGCTTTTTCTCAGTTTTTGGCACAAAACGCAAACATACTGGTCTAACCAGTTCTGAGTCTGCCAAAGAATTGGTCAGAATCGGTGTTTTGGAAGAAAAGTTGAAAAGTTGTATTTCTGATGGAAATTGCAATTTGCCGCAAAAGACGCTAAAATTTAAAGTCTCAATATTTTCGTTAATGTTTGCTTTTTCTCGCATTTTGGCGCAAAACGCATTTATAACATTCCGACCAGTTCTGAATCTGCAAATGATTTGGTCAGAATAAGTGTTTTGGACGAAAAGTTGGATTTGTGGTGGAAATCGCAATTTCCCGTACAAGACGCTAAAACTTAAAGGCTCAGTTCCGTGTTTTCGTTAATTTTTGCATTTTCTTGCTTTTTGGCCTAAAACGCAATTATACTAGTCCAACCAGTTCTGAATATGCAAAAGATTTGGTCAGAATAAGTGTTTTGGAAGAAAAGTTAGATTTGTGGTGGAAATTGCAATTTGCCGCAAAAGACGCTAAAATTTAAAGTCTCAATATTTTCGTTAATGTTTGCTTTTTCTCGCTTTTTGGCGCAAAACGCAATTATACTAGTCCAACCAGTTGTGAATATGCAAAAGATTGGTCAGAATAAGTGTTTTGGAAGAAAAGTTAGATTTGTGGTGGAAATTGCAATTTGCCGCAAAAGACGCTAAAATTTAAAGTCTCAATATTTTCGTTAATGTTTGCTTTTTCTTGCTTTTTGGCCTAAAACGCAATTATACTAGTCCAACCAGTTCTGAATATGCAAAACATTGGGTCAGAAGAAAAGTTGGATTTTTGGTAGAAATTACAGATTTCCGTACAGGACGTTAAAATTTAAGGTCTCAGTTTATTGCCTTTTTCTACAACTTTGAAAATACTGTCACACGGTATTTCGATAGCTGACTTGTGCGGCTGAATAACTGCTGTCAGTATTGAATGAGTTATACGGTAAAGATACCAAAAAAATTGAAATTTCTCTGTAACAGTTTGAAAAATGGTCTTCTCTAAAAGTCTTCTATTTCTCGAGGTGGTGATATGACATATGTCTGCTGTTCTGTAAGTTTTAGTAGTTTGCTAGTTTGTACCATCTGTATCTATTCTAATTGGAGCCTAGGTTTGGTCAAAAATGTAATCTTGGCCGAAAAATTGAAACTTCTCTATCAGAAAAAAAGTCTTCTTCAAAAGTCTTCTAATTTTTAGTATTTTTAGTGTATTCGTTATTGTTTGTTTTTTGTCGCTTTTCGGTGCAAAAAACAAACATACTAGCCCAACCAGTTCTGAATCTGCGAAATATCTGGTCATAATAGGAGTTTTGGGAGAAAAGTTGGATTTGTGGTGGAAATTACAATTTGCAGTATAAGAAAGCGATTAGCGAATTTTAAAAATAGGACTTTTTCATTGAGTCGAGGAGTTGTCCAAAGCAAACCAAACTTAGCATGGAGTATCCCATGGGTACCTAGAGTGTAAAACAATAAAAATTTTTGGTATAGCTGGTCTAGAAACAAAGTTTGTATTTCGATCGGAAATATATACTTCTTCGCTTATTATATTTTCGAAAATATAGAAATTTCGTCGGGTCAAGGAGTTGTCCAAATCGAACTATTTTTGGTATGGAGTATCCGCTGTGTAGCTAGAGTCTGACACAAAAAGAGTTTTTGGTATAGCTTGCCTAGGAAAAAAGTTAGTTCTTCATACGGAAATTTGCGATTATTTCAAATAAGTAATTTTAAAAGTAGGTCTTTTTGATTAGGTCATAGAGTAGTCCAAATTGAATCAAACTTGGTATGGAGTTTGCCATGTGTACCTAGAGTGTAAAATTAAAAGATTTTTTGGTATAGCTTGCCTAGAAAAAAAGTTCTAATTTCAATCGGAAAAATCGACTTATTCGCTTATTCTATTTTCGAAAATATAGAAATTTCGTCGGGTCAAGGAGTTGTCCAAATCGAACCATTTTTGGTATGCGGTTTCCCCTGTGTAGCTAGAGTCTAAAGCAAAAAAACTGTTTGGTATAGATTGCCTAGGAAAAAAGTTCGTATTTCAATCGGAAATATCGACTTTTTCGCTTATTATTCGCTTATTCTATTTTCAAAAATATAGAAATTTCGTCGGGTCAAGGAGTTGTCCAAATTAAACCAAACTTGGTATGGAGTATCCCATGGGTACCTAGAGTGTAAAACAATAAAAATTTTTGGCATGGCTTGCCTAGAAACAAAGTTCGTAGTTCGATCGGAAATATCGACTTATTCGCTTATTCTATTTTCGAAAATATAGAAATTTCCTCGGGTCAAGGAGTTGTCCAGATCGAACCATTTTTGGTATGGAGTATTCCCTGTGTAGCTAGAGTCTGAAACAAAAAGAGTTTTTGGTATAGCTTGCCTAGGAAAAACGTTAGTTCTTCATACGGAAATTTGCGATTATTTCAAATAAGTAATTTTAAAACTAGGTCTTTTTGATTAGGTCATAGAGTAGTCCAAATTGAATCAAACTTGATATGGAGTTTGCCATGGGTACTTAGAGTGTAAAATGAAAAGATTTTTTGGAATAGCTTGCCTAGAAAAAAAGTTCGTATTTCAATCGGAAAAATCGACTTATTCGCTTATTCTATTTTTGAAAAAATAGAAATTTCGTCGGGTCAAGGAGTTGTCCAAATCGAACCATTTTTGGTATGCGGTTTTCCCTGTGCAGCTAGAGTCTGAAACAAAAAGAGTTTTTGGTATAGCTTGCCTAGGAAAAAAGTTAGTTCTTCATACGGAAATTTGCGATTAATTCAAATAATTAATTTTGAAATATAGTATTTTTGATTGGGTCAAGGAATTATTAAAATCGAACCAAACTCGGTATGGAGTATTCCATGGGTACTTAGAGTGTAAAACAATAAGAATTTTTGGTATAGCTTGCCTAGAAACAAAGTTCGTATTTCGATCGTAGATATATACTTATTCGCTTATTCTATTTTCGAAAATATAGAAATTTCGTCGGGTCGAGGAGTTGTCCAAATCGAACCATTTTTGGCATGGAGTATCCCCTTTGTAGCTAGAGTCTGAAACAAAAAAAGTTTTTGGTATAGCTTGCCTAGGAAAAAAGTTAGTTCTTCATACGGAAATTTGCGATTATTTCAAATAAGTAATTTTAAAAGCAGGTCTTTTTGATTAGGTCATAGAGTAGACCAAATTGAATCAAACTCGGTATGGAGTATTCCATGGGTACTTAGAGTGTAAAATTAAAAGATTTTTTGGTATAGCTTGCCTAGAAAAAAAATTCTAATTTCAATCGGAAAAATCGACTTATTCGCTTATTCTATTTTCGAAAATATAGAAATTTCGTCGGGTCAAGGAGTTGTCCAAATCGAACCATTTTTGGTATGCGGTTTCCCCTGTGTAGCTAGAGTCTAAAGCAAAAAAAATTTTTGGTATAGATTGCCTAGGAAAAAAGTTCGTATTTCAATCGGAAATATCGACTTTTTCGCTTATTATTCGCTTATTCTATTTTCAAAAATATAGAAATTTCGTCGGGTAAAGGAGTTGTCCAAATTAAACCAAACTTGGTATGGAGTATCCCATGGGTACCTAGAGTGTAAAACAATAAGAATTTTTGGTATGGCTTGCCTAGAAACAAAGTTCGTAGTTCGATTGGAAATATCGACTTATTCGCTTATTCTATTTTCGAAAATATAGACATTTCCTCGGATCAAGGAGTTGTCCAAATCGAACCATTTTTGGTATGCGGTTTCCCCTGTGTAGCTAGAGTCTAAAGCAAAAAAAATTTTTGGTATAGATTGCCTAGGAAAAAAGTTCGTATTTCAATCGGAAATATCGACTTTTTCGCTTATTATTCGCTTATTCTATTTTCAAAAATATAGAAATTTCGTCGGGTCAAGGAGTTGTCCAAATTAAACCAAACTTGGTATGGAGTATCCCATGGGTACCTAGAGTGTAAAACAATAAGAATTTTTGGTATGGCTTGCCTAGAAACAAAGTTCGTAGTTCGATTGGAAATATCGACTTATTCGCTTATTCTATTTTCGAAAATATAGACATTTCCTCGGATCAAGGAGTTGTCCAAATCGAACCATTTTTGGTATGGAGTATCCCCTGTGTAGCTACAGTATAAAACATAAGAATTTTTGGTATAGCTTGCCTAGGAAAAACGTTAGTTCTTCATACGGAAATTTGCGATTATTTCAAATAAGTAATTTTAAAACTAGGTCTTTTTGATTAGGTCATAGAGTAGTCCAAATTGAATCAAACTTGATATGGAGTTTGCCATGGGTACTTAGAGTGTAAAATGAAAAGATTTTTTGGAATAGCTTGCCTAGAAAAAAAGTTCGTATTTCAATCGGAAAAATCGACTTATTCGCTTATTCTATTTTTGAAAAAATAGAAATTTCGTCGGGTCAAGGAGTTGTCCAAATCGAACCATTTTTGGTATGCGGTTTTCCCTGTGCAGCTAGAGTCTGAAACAAAAAGAGTTTTTGGTATAGCTTGCCTAGGAAAAAAGTTAGTTCTTCATACGGAAATTTGCGATTAATTCAAATAATTAATTTTGAAATATAGTATTTTTGATTGGGTCAAGGAATTATTAAAATCGAACCAAACTCGGTATGGAGTATTCCATGGGTACTTAGAGTGTAAAACAATAAGAATTTTTGGTATAGCTTGCCTAGGAAGAACGTTAGTTCTTCATACGGAAATTTGCGATTATTTCAAATAAGTAATTTTAAAAGTAAGTCTTTTTGATTAGGTCATAGAGTAGTCCAAATTGAATCAAACTTGATATGGAGTTTGCCATGGGTAATTAGAGTGTAAAATGAAAAAAATTTTTTGGTATAGCTTGCCTAGAAAAAAAGTTCGTATTTCAATCGGAAAAATCGACTTATTCGCTTATTCTATTTTCGAAAATATAGAATTTTCGTCGGGTCAAGGAGTTGTCCAAATCAAACCATTTATGGTATGCGGTTTCCCCTGTGCAGCTAGAGTCTGAAACAAAAAGAGTTTTTGGTATTGCTTGCCTAGGAAAAAAGTTAGTTCTTCATACGGAAATTTGCGATTAATTCAAATAATTAATTTTGAAATATAGTATTTTCGATTGGGTCAAGGAGTTAATCAAATCGAACCAAACTCGGTATGGAGTATTCCATGGGTACTTAGAGTGTAAAACAATAAGAATTTTTGGTATAGCTTGCCTAGAAACAAAGTTCGTATTTCGATCGTAGATATATACTTATTCGCTTATTCTATTTTCGAAAATATAGAAATTTCGTCGGGTCGAGGAGTTGTCCAAATCGAACCATTTTTGGCATGGAGTATCCCCTTTGTAGCTAGAGTCTGAAACAAAAAAAGTTTTTGGTATAGCTTGCCTAGGAAAAAAGTTAGTTCTTCATACGGAAATTTGCGATTATTTCAAATAAGTAATTTTAAAAGCAGGTCTTTTTGATTAGGTCATAGAGTAGACCAAATTGAATCAAACTCGGTATGGAGTATTCCATGGGTACTTAGAGTGTAAAATTAAAAGATTTTTTGGTATAGCTTGCCTAGAAAAAAAATTCTAATTTCAATCGGAAAAATCGACTTATTCGCTTATTCTATTTTCGAAAATATAGAAATTTCGTCGGGTCAAGGAGTTGTCCAAATCGAACCATTTTTGGTATGCGGTTTCCCCTGTGTAGCTAGAGTCTAAAGCAAAAAAAATTTTTGGTATAGATTGCCTAGGAAAAAAGTTCGTATTTCAATCGGAAATATCGACTTTTTCGCTTATTATTCGCTTATTCTATTTTCAAAAATATAGAAATTTCGTCGGGTCAAGGAGTTGTCCAAATTAAACCAAACTTGGTATGGAGTATCCCATGGGTACCTAGAGTGTAAAACAATAAGAATTTTTGGTATGGCTTGCCTAGAAACAAAGTTCGTAGTTCGATTGGAAATATCGACTTATTCGCTTATTCTATTTTCGAAAATATAGACATTTCCTCGGATCAAGGAGTTGTCCAAATCGAACCATTTTTGGTATGGAGTATCCCCTGTGTAGCTGGAGTCTGAAACAAAAAGAGTTTTTGGTATAGCTTGCCTAGGAAAAACGTTAGTTCTTCATACGGAAATTTGCGATTATTTCAAATAAGTAATTTTAAAAGTAGGTCTTTTTGATTAGGTCATAGAGTAGTCCAAATTGAATCAAACTTGGTATGGAGTTTGCCATGGGTACTTAGAGTGTCAAATGAAAAGATTTTTTGGTATAGCTAGCCTAGAAAAAAGTTCGTATTTCAATCGGAAAAATCGACTTATTCGCTTATTCTATTTTCGAAAATATAGAAATTTCGTCGGGTCAAGGAGTTGTCCAAATCGAACCATTTATGGTATGCGGTTTTCCCTAAGCAGCTAGAGTATGAAACAAAAAGAGTTTTTGGTATAGCTTGCCTAGGAAAAAAGTTAGTTCTTCATACGGAAATTTGCGATTAATTCAAATAATTAATTTTGAAACATAGTATTTTCGATTGGGTCAAGGAGTTATTCAAATCGAACCAAACTCGGTATGGAGTATTCCATGGGTACTTAGAGTGTAAAACAATAAGAATTTTTGGTATAGCTTGCCTAGAATTTCAAATAAGTAATTTTAAAAGCAGGTCTTTTTGATTAGGTCATAGAGTAGTCCTAATTGAATCAAACTTGGTATGGAGTTTGCCATGTGTACCTAGAGTGTTCTGAGATTTGAATCTATTAGCACTTTAATGTGTTGTTTAGTGCTCGATGACAGTTGGCAAAGAGAACAGGAACCCGAAAAAAAAGAAAGTTATCAAGAAAGTGAGAAACCCGTTCAGAAAACCAATATCCTTCCGGTTTTCTGAATACAGGAAGAGTGAAACCATGAGTCTCTCCGACGCTAAGAAAGAGCTTAAAAATATGTATCCAAGGATTGCAAACGTGTCGTTCCTGTGCTCAAGGGTCAACAATGTTCTTCATGGATGATTCAACTTCAAAAATCCTTTTGATTGCAGCAAAACTTACGACGAAATCCAAACTTCAAATCCCCTGGAGCTAAAACTAGGTCCAATGGGAAGCTGTACTGATGCGGAATTCGCCGAGAGCTTGAAACCTGTGCCTCCAGTTTTTATTGCAAAAAAAGAAGGGCCTAAAGATTTCACTAAAAATGTTGACGAAAGTTCTTTGAAAAAGCTTTAAAATGATGTAAATTGTCAGCTATTTGTATGCATCATTTACATCGGAATTTATTTTTCGAATGTTTTTTGTTTTATTAAAGTAATACAGTAATTCAGTAATTCACAGAAAGTTAATTCATAGTTGAATTAATAAAATTTAATTGAGTTTTAGTCGTACAAGACGCTAAAATTTAAAGTCTCAATGTTTTCGTTAATGTTTGCTTTTTCTCGCTTTTTGGCGCAAAACACAAACATACAATTCCAATAAGTTCGAAATCTGTAAAAGATTTGGTCAGAATAATTGTTTTGGCAGAAAAGTTAGATTCGTGGCGGAAAGTGCAATTTGGCGCGCAAGACGCTTAAACTTAAAATCTCAATATTTTCATTAATGTTTGCTTTTTCTCTTTTTTTGGCCCATAACTTAAACATACTATTCCAACCACTTCTGAATCTGCGAAAGATTTGGTCAGAATAAGTGTTTTGGCAGAAAAGTTGGATTTGTGGTGGCAATCGCAATTTCCCGTATAGGACGCTAAAATTTAAAGTCTCAATGTTTTCGTTAATGTTTGCTTTTTCTCGCTTTTTCGGCTCATAACACAAACAAACTATTCCAACCAATTCTTAATCTGCAAAAGATTTGGTCAGAATATGTGTTTTGGAAGAAAAGTTAGATTTGTGGTGGGAAATTGCAATTTGGCGCACAAGACGCTAAAATTTTCCGTACAAGTCTCAATGTTTTCGTTAATGTTTGCTTTTTCTCGGTTTTTGGCAAAAAACGCAAACATACTAGTCCAACCAGTTCTGAATCTGCAAAACATTGGGTCAGAATAAGTGTTTTGGAAGAAAAGTTGGATTTGTGCTGGAAATCGCAATTTCCCGTACAGGACGCTAAAATTTAAGGTTTCAGTTTATTGCCTTTTTCTACAACTTTGAAAATAATGTCACGCGGTATTTCGATAGCTGACTTGTGCGGCTGAATAACTGCTGTCAGTATTGAATGAGTTATACGGTAAAGATACCAAAAAGATTGAAATTTCTCCGTAACAGTTTGAAAAATGGTCTTCTCTAAAAGTCTTCTATTTTTCGAGGTGGTGATGTGACATAGGTCTGGTTTTGTGTAAGTTTTAGTAGTTTGTTAGTTTGTACCATCTGTATCCATGCTAATTGGAGCCTAGATTTTCTCAAAAATGTAACCTCACCGGAAAATTGAAAGTTCTCTATCAGAAAAAAAAGTCTTCTTCAAAAGTCTTCTAATTTTTATTTTTTTTAGTGTATTCGTTATTGTTTGCTTTTTGTCGCTTTTTGGTGCAAAAAACAGACATACTAGTCCAACCAGTTCTGAATCTGCAAAATATTTGGTCATAATAAGTGTTTTGGGAGAAAAGTTGGGTTTGTATTGGGAATTACAATTTGCCTTAAAAGACGCTAAAATTTAAAGTCTCAATGTTTTCGTTAATGTTTGCTTTTTCTCGCTTTTTGGCGCAAAACGCAAACATACTAGTCCAACCAGTTCTGAATCGGCAAAAGAACTGGTCAGAATAAGTGTTTTGGAAGAAAAGTTAGATTTGTGGTGGGAAATTGCAATTTGGCGCACAAGACGCTAAAATTTTCCGTACAAGTCTCAATGTTTTCGTTAATGTTTGCTTTTTCTCGGTTTTTGGCAAAAAACGCAAACATACTAGTCCAACCAGTTCTGAACCTGAAAAACATTGGGTCAGAATAAGTGTTTTGGAAGAAAAGTTGGATTTGTGGTGGAAATTACAATTTGCCATATAAGACGCTAAAATTGTCCGTACAATTCTCAATATTTTCGTTAATGTTCGCTTTTTCTTGATTTTCGGCACAAAACGCAAACATACTAGTCCATCCAGTCCTTAATCTGCAAGAGATTTGGTCAGAATAAGTGGTTTGGAAGTAAAGTTGGATTTGTGGTGGAAAATGCAATTTGGCGCACAAGACGCTAAAATTTAAAATCTCAATATTTTCATTAATGTTTGCTTTTTCTCTTTTTTGGCCCAATACACAAGCATACTATTCCAACCACTTCTGAATCTGCAAAAGATTTGGCCAGAGTAAGTGTTTTGGAAGAAAAGTTGGATTTGTTGTGGAAATTACAATTTGCAGTATACCAAACTTTTAAATATAGTATTTTTCTTCGGGTCAAGGAGTTGTTCAAATCGAACTAAACTTGGTATGCAGTATCCCCATGTGTAGCTAGAGTCTAAAGCAAAAAGAGTTTTTGGTATAGCTTGCCTAGGAAAAAAGTTCGTATTTCAATCGGAAATATCGACTTTTTCGCTTATTATTCGCTTATTCTATTTTCGAAAGTATAGAAATTTCGTTGGGTCAAGGAGTTGTCCAAATTAAACCAAATTTGGTATGAAGTATACCATGGGTGCTTAGAGTGTAAAGCGAAAAGAATTTTTGTTATAGCTTGCCTAGGAAAAAAGTTCGTGTTTCGATCGGAAATATCGACTTATTCGCTTATTCTATTTTCAAAAATATAGAAATTTCGTCGGGTCAAGGAGTGGTCCAAATTAAACCAAACTTGGTATGGAGTATCCCATGGGTACCTAGAGTATAAAACAAAAAAGATTTTGGGATAGCTTGCCTAGAAAAAAAGTTCGTATTTTGATCGGAAATATCGACTTATTCGCTTATTCTATTTTCCAAAAAATAGAAATTTCGTCGGGTCAAGGAGTTGTCCAAATTAAACCAAAGTTGGTATGGAGTATCCCATGGGTACCTAGAGTGTAAAACGAAAAGAATTTTTGGTATAGCTTGCCTAGAAAATAAGTTCGTATTTCGATCGGAAATATCGACTTATTCGCTTATTCTATTTTCGAAAATATAGAAATTTCGTCGGGTCAAGGATTTGTCCAAATTAAACCAAACTTGGTATGGAGTATCCCATGTGTATCTAGAGTGTATAGTAAAAAGATTTTTTGGTATAGCGTGCCTAGAAAAAAATTCGTATTTCGATCGGAAATATCGACTTATTCGCTTATTCTATTTTCGAAAATGTAGAAATTTCGTCGGGTCAAGGAGTTGTCCAAATTAAACCGAAATTGGTATGGAGTATCCCATTTGTATCTAGAGTGTATAGCAAAAAGAGTTTTTGGTATAGCTTGCCTAGAAAAAAAGTTCTTATTTCAATCGGAATTATCGACTTTTTCGCTTATTATTCGCTTAATCTATTTTCAAAAATATAGAAATTTCGTCGGGTCAAGGAGTTGTCCAATTCCAACCATTTTTGGTATGGCGTTTCCCCTGTGTAGCTAGAGTCTAAAGCAAAAAAAGTTTTTGGTATAGCTTGCCTAGGAAAAAAGTTCATATTTCAATCGGAAATATCGACTTTTTCGCTTATTATTCGCTTATTCTATTTTCGAAAGTATAGAAATTTCGTCGGGTCAAGGAGTTGTCCAATTTAAACCAAATTTGGTATGAAGTATACCATGGGTGCTTAGAGTGTAAAGCTAAAAGAATTTTGGTTATAGCTTGCCTAGGAAAAAAGTTCGTATTTCGATCGGAAATATCGACTCATTCGCTTATTCTATTTTCAAAAATATAGAAATTTCGTCGGGTCAAGGAGTGGTCCAAATTAAACCAAACTTGGTATGGAGTATCCCACGTGTATCTAGAGTGTATAGTAAAAAGATTTTTTGGTATAGCGTGCCTAGAAAAAATTTCGTATTTCGATCGGAAATATCGACTTATTCGCTTATTCTATTTTCGAAAATGTAGAAATTTCGTCGGGTCAAGGAGTTGTCCAAATTAAACCAAAATTGGTATGGAGTATCCCATTTGTATCTAGAGTGTCTAGCAAAAAAAATTTTCGGAAATATCGACTTTTTCGCTTATTATTCGCTTATTCTATTTTCGAAAGTATAGAAATTTCGTCGGGTCAAGGAGTTGTCCAAATTAAACCAAATTTGGTATGAAGTATACCATGGGTGCTTAGAGTGTAAAGCGAAAAGAATTTTTGTTATAGCTTGCCTAGGAAAAAAGTTCGTATTTCGATCGGAAATATCGACTCATTCGCTTATTCTATTTTCAAAAATATAGAAATTTCGTCGGGTCAAGGAGTGGTCCAAATTAAACCAAACTTGGTATGGAGTATCCCATGGGTACCTAGAGTATAAAACAAAAAAATTTTGGGATAGCTTGCCTAGAAAAAAAGTTCGTATTTCGATCGGAAATATCGACTTATTCGCTTATTCTATTTTCGAAAATATAGAAATTTCGTCGGGTCAAGGATTTGTCCAAATTAAACCAAACTTGGTATGGAGTATCCCATGTGTATCTAGAGTGTATAGTAAAAAGATTTTTTGGTATAGCGTGCCTAGAAAAAAATTCGTATTTCGATCGGAAATATCGACTTATTCGCTTATTCTATTTTCGAAAATGTAGAAATTTCGTCGGGTCAAGGAGTTGTCCAAATTAAACCGAAATTGGTATGGAGTATCCCATTTGTATCTAGAGTGTATAGCAAAAAGAGTTTTTGGTATAGCTTGCCTAGAAAAAAAGTTCGTATTTCAATCGGAATTATCGACTTTTTCGCTTATTATTCGCTTAATCTATTTTCAAAAATATAGAAATTTCGTCGGGTCAAGGAGTTGTCCAATTCCAACCATTTTTGGTATGGCGTTTCCCCTGTGTAGCTAGAGTCTAAAGCAAAAAAAGTTTTTGGTATAGCTTGCCTAGGAAAAAAGTTCATATTTCAATCGGAAATATCGACTTTTTCGCTTATTATTCGCTTATTCTATTTTCGAAAGTATAGAAATTTCGTCGGGTCAAGGAGTTGTCCAATTTAAACCAAATTTGGTATGAAGTATACCATGGGTGCTTAGAGTGTAAAGCGAAAAGAATTTTTGTTATAGCTTGCCTAGGAAAAAAGTTCGTATTTCGATCGGAAATATCGACTCATTCGCTTATTCTATTTTCAAAAATATAGAAATTTCGTCGGGTCAAGGAGTGGTCCAAATTAAACCAAACTTGGTATGGAGTATCCCACGTGTATCTAGAGTGTATAGTAAAAAGATTTTTTGGTATAGCGTGCCTAGAAAAAAATTCGTATTTCGATCGGAAATATCGACTTATTCGCTTATTCTATTTTCGAAAATGTAGAAATTTCGTCGGGTCAAGGAGTTGTCCAAATTAAACCAAAATTGGTATGGAGTATCCCATTTGTATCTAGAGTGTCTAGCAAAAAAAGTTTTCGGAAATATCGACTTTTTCGCTTATTATTCGCTTATTCTATTTTCGAAAGTATAGAAATTTCGTCGGGTCAAGGAGTTGTCCAAATTAAACCAAATTTGGTATGAAGTATACCATGGGTGCTTAGAGTGTAAAGCGAAAAGAATTTTTGTTATAGCTTGCCTAGGAAAAAAGTTCGTATTTCGATCGGAAATATCGACTCATTCGCTTATTCTATTTTCAAAAATATAGAAATTTCGTCGGGTCAAGGAGTGGTCCAAATTAAACCAAACTTGGTATGGAGTATCCCATGGGTACCTAGAGTATAAAACAAAAAAATTTTGGGATAGCTTGCCTAGAAAAAAAGTTCGTATTTCGATCGGAAATATCGACTTATTCGCTTATTCTATTTTCGAAAATATAGAAATTTCGTCGGGTCAAAGAGTTGTCCAAATTAAACCAAAGTTGGAATGGAGTATCCTATGGGTACCTAGAGTGTAAAACAAAAAGAATTTTTGGTATAGCTTGCCTAGAAAAAAAGTTCGTATTTCGATCGGAAATATCGACTTATTCGCTTATTCAATTTTCGAAAATATAGAAATTTCGTCGGGTCAAGGAGTTGTCCAAATTAAACCAAACTTGGTATGGAGTATCCCACGTGTATCTAGAGTGTATAGTAAAAAGATTTTTTGGTATAGCGTGCCTAGAAAAAATTTCGTATTTCGATCGGAAATATCGACTTATTCGCTTATTCTATTTTCGAAAATGTAGAAATTTCGTCGGGTCAAGGAGTTGTCCAAATTAAACCAAAGTTGGAATGGAGTATCCCATGGGTACCTAGAGTATAAAACAAAAAAATTTTGGGATAGCTTGCCTAGAAAAAAAGTTCGTATTTCGATCGGGAATATCGACTTATTCGCTTATTCTATTTTCGAAAATATAGAAATTTCGTCGGGTCAAAGAGTTGTCCAAATTAAACCAAAGTTGGAATGGAGTATCCCATGGGTACCTAGAGTGTAAAACAAAAAGAATTTTTGGTATAGCTTGCCTAGAAAAAAAGTTCGTATTTCGATCGGAAATATCGACTTATTCGCTTATTCAATTTTCGAAAATATAGAAATTTCGTCGGGTCAAGGAGTTGTCCAAATTAAACCAAACTTGGTATGGAGTATCCCACGTGTATCTAGAGTGTATAGTAAAAAGATTTTTTGGTATAGCGTGCCTAGAAAAAATTTCGTATTTCGATCGGAAATATCGACTTATTCTCTTATTCTATTTTCGAAAATGTAGAAATTTCGTCGGGTCAAGGAGTTGTCCAAATTAAACCAAAGTTGGAATGGAGTATCCCATGGGTACCTAGAGTGTAAAACAAAAAGAATTTTTGGTATAGCTTGCCTAGAAAAAAAGTTCGTATTTCGATCGGAAATATCGACTTATTCGCTTATTCAATTTTCGAAAATATAGAAATTTCGTCGGGTCAAGGAGTTGTTCAAATTAAACCAAACTTGGTATGGAGTATCCCACGTGTATCTAGAGTGTATAGTAAAAAGTTTTTTTGGTATAGCGTGCCTAGAAAAAATTTCGTATTTCGATCGGAAATATCGACTTATTCGCTTATTCTATTTTCGAAAATGTAGAAATTTCGTCGGGTCAAGGAGTTGTCCAAATTAAACCAAAATTGGTATGGAGTATCCCATTTGTATCTAGAGTGTATAGCAAAAAGAATTTTTGGTATAGCTTGCCTAGAAAAAAAGTTCGTATTTCAACCGGAAATATCGACTTTTTCGCTTATTATTCGCTTAATCTATTTTCAAAAATATAGAAATTTCGTCGGGTCAAGGAGTTGTCCAATTCTAACCATTTTTGGTATGGCGTTTCCCCTGTGTAGCTAGAGTCTAAAGCAAAAAGAGTTTTTGGTATAGCTTGCCTCGGGAAAAAGTTCGTATTTCAATGCAGTATAAGAAAGCGATTAGCGAATTTTAAAAATAGGACTTTTTCATTGAGTCAATGAGTTGTCCAAATCAAACCAAACTTGGCATGGAGTGTCCCATGTGTACCTTGAGTGCAAAACGCAAAGATACTAGTCCAATCAGTTCTGAATCTCTAAAAGATTTGGTCAGAATGAGTGTTTTGGAAGAAAAGTTGTGTCTGTGGTGGAAATTTGCCGTATAAGACGCTAAAATTTAAAGTCTCAATGTTTTCGTTAATGTTTGCTTTTTCTCGCTTTTTGGCGAAAAACACAAACATACTAGTCCATCCAGTTCTGAATCGGCAAAAGATTTGGTCAGAATAAGTGTTTAGGAGTGAAAGTTAGATTTGTGGTGGAAATCGCAATTTCCCGTACAAGACGCTAAAACTTAAAGGCTCAGTTCCGTGTTTTCGTTAATTTTTGCTTTTTCTTGCTTTTTGGCCTAAAACGCAATTATACTAGTCCAACCAGTTCTGAATATGCAAAAGATTTGGTCAGAATAAGTGTTTTGGAAGAAAAGTTAGATTTGTGGTGGAAATTGCAATTTGGCTCACAAGACGCTAAAAATTAAAGGCTGTGTTTTCGTTAATTTTTGCTTTTTCTCGCTTTTTGGCAAAAAAACACAAACATACTAGTCCATCCAGTTCTGAATCTGCAAAAGATTTGGTCAGAGTAAGTGTTTTGGAAGGAAAGTTGGATTTGTGGTGGAAATTACAATTTGCCGTATAAGACGCTACAATTTTCCGTACAAGTCTCAATGTTTTCGTTAATGTTCGCTTTTTCTCGATTTTTGGCACAAAACACAAACAAACGGGTCCAACCAGTTCTGAATCTGCAAGAGATTTGGTCAGAATGAGTGTTTTGGAAGAAAAGTTGTGTTTGTGGTGGAAATTACAATTTGCCGTATAAGACGCTAAAATTTAAAGTCTCATTGTTTTCGTTAATGATTGTTTTTTCTCGCTTTTTGGTGCAAAACGCAAACAAACTGGTCCAACCAGTTCTGAATCTGCAAAAGATTTGGTCAGAGTAAGTGTTTTGGAAGGAAAGTTGGATTTGTGGTGGAAATTACAATTTGCCGTATAAGACGCTAAAATTTTCCGTACAAGTCTCAATGTTTTCGTTAATGTTCGTTTTTTCTCGATTTTTGGCACAAAACACAAACAATCTGATCCAACCAGTTCTGAATCTGCAAGAGATTTGGTCAGAATGAGTGTTTTGGAAGAAAAGTTGTGTTTGTGGTGGAAATTACAATTTGCCGTATAAGACGTTAAAATTTAAAGTCTCATTGTTTTCGTTAATGTTTGCTTTTTCTCGCTTTTTGGCGCAAAACGCAAACATACTAATCCGACCAGTTCTGAATCTGCATAAGGTTTGGTCAGAATAAATGTTTTGGAAGGAAAGTTGGATTTGTGGTGGAAATTACAATTTGCCGTATAAGACGCTAAAAGTTTCCGTACAAGTCTCAATGTTTTCGTTAATGTTCGTTTTTTCTCAATTTTTGGCACAAAACACAAACAAACTGGTCCAACCAGTTCTGAATCTCTAAAATATTTGGTCAGAATGAGTGTTTTGGAAGAAAAGTTGTGTCTGTGTTGGAAATTACAATTTGCCGTATAAGACGCTAAAATTTAAAGTCTCATTGTTTTCGTTAATGATTGTTTTTTCTCGCTTTTTGGTGCAAAACGCAAACAAACTAATCCAACCAGTTCTGAATCTGCAAAAGATTTGGTCAGAGTAAGTGTTTTGGAAGGAAAGTTGGATTTGCGGTGGAAATTACAATTTGCCGTATAAGACGCTAAAATTTTCCGTACAAGTCTCAATGTTTTCGTTAATGTTCGTTTTTTCTCGATTTTTGGCACAAAACACAAACAATCTGATCCAACCAGTTCTGAGTCTGCAAGAGATTTGGTCAGAATGAGTGTTTTGGAAGAAAAGTTGTGTTTGTGGTGGAAATTACAATTTGCCGTATAAGACGTTAAAATTTAAAGTCTCATTGTTTTCGTTAATGTTTGCTTTTTCTCGCTTTTTGGCGCAAAACGCAAGCATACTAATCCGACCAGTTCTGACTCTGCATAAGGTTTGGTCAGAATAAATAATTTGGAAGGAAAGTTGGATTTGTGGTGGAAATTACAATTTGCCGTATAAGACGCTAAAATTTTCCGTACAGGTCTCAATGTTTTCGTTAATGTTCGTTTTTTCTCAATTTTTGGCACAAAACACAAAAAAACTGGTCCAACCAGTTCTGAATCTCTAAAAGATTTGGTCAGAATGAGTGTTTTGGAAGAAAAGTTGTGTCTGTGGTGGAAATTACAATTTGCCGTATAAGACGCTAAAATTTAAAGTCTCATTGTTTTCGTTAATGATTGCTTTTTCTCGCTTTTTGGCGCAAAACGCAAACAAACTAATCCAACCAGTTCTGAATCCGCAAAAGATTTGGTCAGAGTAAGTGTTTTGGAAGGAAAGTTGGATTTGTGGTGGAAATTACAATTTGCCGTATAAGACGCTAAAATTTTCCGTACAAGTCTCAATGTTTTCGTTAATGTTCGTTTTTTCTCGATTTTTGGCACAAAACACTAACAAACTGGTCCAACCAGTTCTGAATCTGCAAGAGATTTGGTCAGAATGAGTGTTTTGGAAGAAAAGTTGTGTTTGTGGTGGAAATTACAATTTGCCGTATGAGACGCTAAAATTTAAAGTCTCATTGTTTTCGTTAATGATTGTTTTTTCTCGCTTTTTGGTGCAAAACGCCAACAAACTAATCTAACCAGTTCTGAATCTGCAAAAGATTTGGTCAGAGTTAGTGTTTTGGAAGGAAAGTTGGATTTGTGGTGGAAATTACAATTTGCCCTATAGGACGCTAAAATTTTCCGTACAAGTTTCAATGTTTTCGTTAATGTTCGTTTTTTCTCAATTTTTGGCACAAAACACAAAAAAACGGGTCCAACCAGTTCTGAATCTCTAAAAGATTTGGTCAGAATGAGTGTTTTGGAAGAAAAGTTGTGTCTGTGGTGGAAATTACAATTTGCCGTATAAGACGCTAAAATTTAAAGTCTCATTGTTTTCGTTAATGATTGCTTTTTCTCGCTTTTTGGCGCAAAACGCAAACAAACTAATCCAACCAGTTCTGAATCCGCAAAAGATTTGGTCAGAGTAAGTGTTTTGGAAGGAAAGTTGGATTTGTGGTGGAAATTACAATTTGCCGTATAAGACGCTAAAATTTTCCGTACAAGTCTCAATGTTTTCGTTAATGTTCGTTTTTTCTCGATTTTTGGCACAAAACACTAACAAACTGGTCCAACCAGTTCTGAATCTGCAAGAGATTTGGTCAGAATGAGTGTTTTGGAGGAAAAGTTGTGTTTGTGGTGGAAATTACAATTTGCCGTATGAGACGCTAAAATTTAAAGTCTCATTGTTTTCGTTAATGATTGTTTTTTCTCGCTTTTTGGTGCAAAACGCCAACAAACTAATCTAACCAGTTCTGAATCTGCAAAAGATTTGGTCAGAGTTAGTGTTTTGGAAGGAAAGTTGGATTTGTGATGGAAATTACAATTTGCCCTATAGGACGCTAAAATTTTCCGTACAAGTCTCAATGTTTTCGTTAATGTTCGTTTTTTCTCAATTTTTGGCACAAAACACAAAAAAACTGGTCCAACCAGTTCTGAATCTCTAAAAGATTTGGTCAGAATGAGTGTTTTGGAAGAAAAGTTGTGTCTGTGGTGGAAATTACAATTTGCCGTATAAGACGCTAAAATTTAAAGTCTCATTGTTTTCGTTAATGATTGCTTTTTCTCGCTTTTTGGCGCAAAACGCAAACAAACTAATCCAACCAGTTCTGAATCCGCAAAAGATTTGGTCAGAGTAAGTGTTTTGGAAGGAAAGTTGGATTTGTGGTGGAAATTACAATTTGCCGTATAAGACGCTAAAATTTTCCGCACAAGTCTCAATGTTTTCGTTAATGTTCGTTTTTTCTCGATTTTTGGCACAAAACACTAACAAACTGGTCCAACCAGTTCTGAATCTGCAAGAGATTTGGTCAGAATGAGTGTTTTGGAAGAAAAGTTGTGTTTGTGGTGGAAATTACAATTTGCCGTATGAGACGCTAAAATTTAAAGTCTCATTGTTTTCGTTAATGATTGTTTTTTCTCGCTTTTTGGTGCAAAACGCCAACAAACTAATCTAACCAGTTCTGAATCTGCAAAAGATTTGGTCAGAGTTAGTGTTTTGGAAGGAAAGTTGGATTTGTGGTGGAAATTACAATTTGCCCTATAGGACGCTAAAATTTTCCGTACAAGTCTCAATGTTTTCGTTAATGTTCGTTTTTTCTCGCTTTTTGGCGCAAACCGCAAACATACTAATCCGACCAGTTCTGAATCTGCATAAGGTTTGGTCAGAATAAATTTTTTGGAAGAAAAGTTGGGTTTGTGGTGGAAATTACGATTTGCCGTTTAAGACGCTAGACCATAATGGCTTCTTGGATACCATATATAAATGCCCGTACCTAAACTTCAGTGACAATCAGTACTAATTCAGAACAATTTCAGAGAAATTCCAAGTTTTAATACTGATTCAGAACGATTTCAGAGCCAACTGAAAATTTATTTCTGAACTTCTCTGAATCAGAGCAAAATTCAGGGAAAATATTCTGTATTCTTCTGAATCAGAAGTTTATTCAGAATGTGTATCACTGAATTAGCTCTGAATCAGACAAATTCATCAGAAATGTATCTTGAATTAGACCCTGACTTAGTACTGAATTTACCTTTGAGTTAGGTACGGGTACTAAAGTTTTTAGGCCAATACTGAATTCTGGAGATCGATAAAATAGAAGTTACTTCATATTTTTACATAAAAAAAGGGTACAATAATGAATGTTACCACACGGTTGTTATCGCCACCGAGAAGTTACCAAACTCCAAAGCGAAGCCCAGTGCGATAACAACCGTGTGGTAATTTTTAAATCAACACCAGTTGCTATCATATTTGTTTTTTAGACTGCAAGTTTATCCAACTGTGTCCATCATTAGACTACGAGTTTATCACCACTCTTTTATTGCCACTGTTTACTCACTAGCAGTGTGATAAACTTGTAGTCTAATAGTGACGTGCTTTCCCAGTGTCGATCGTGCATTAGAATTTATTACAATGGAAGTTTATTTAAGTGCTGTTATCACAAACAGGTGTTGATTAATTGTATTTTTCAAATGTAGTTTTCTTGAAAACGTCATCAAAGAGTTGTTCAAATCAAATCAATGTTTTTGTGCAAGTCCAACCCTGTTTGAACATCTTTTGAGTTAAAATCAATTGTTGATTCCAATATGGTTTTAGGCAATCAAGATTTTATTTTATAGATCAAAATGAAAAATGAAACTGACAAAAGTTTTAGTGAGAATAGGAGACCACAAAGAAAGAGAGGAAAAAGAAGTGAAGCAGCAATCGTTAAAAGAAAGCGGAAGTACGTAGAAAAACAAGTGGGCCCACTTCGTAAAGAAAACAAGATGCTAGTGAATGATCTACAGCAGAAAAACTTTGAGCTGGCTGAAACCAGGAGGAGACTTCTAGATTGTCAGATTGCAACAAAAAAAAACTGCTTCGAGAGTAAGTTTTTCGATGTAATATTGGAATGTTTTCATCCGAAAACTATGGTTGTTCGTTAATAATTAGGATAGTGTTTAACTCAAATTGGTGACAAATAATAATTGCTTTTCAAAAAAATTCCTTAGATTAAAAGTTTATTTTGGTTTTTTAGAGCGTCTTCACTAAAAGAGAAGCTCCTCGATGCATTCCAATTCATCCCAGTGACTGCAAGGAAAACCATGACGGGCGAATCAAAAGGAAACAAGTTAACAATTTCCTGAGCGCCATTGAAGACTTTTGTTCGAATAACTTCAGCGTTCGTTTTGAAAGACGGTTGGGTTCGGGCTGTTTTGGCGATGTTTTTGCATGTAGTTTTGTCTTCAAGGGTAAGATTCAGTGTATCATCAAAATTGCCAAAAAGAGCTCAGAGGACGAGTTGGCACTAGAGAGGAGAATTCTTCAAAAACTGTTAGATTGTCCTTTCGACTGGAGGCAAAAATTTTTTGCCTTTGCCTACGGATACAACAAAAATCACAAAGGACTTGTTTGTGAGCGTTTTTTTGGTTTCTCGATTAGGCAGTATGCAACTCAGGGCCTTGAAAATAACTGGGTTATGCGACTCATTGAAATAACTGAAGCCCTTTCTTTTATGCATGAGCGACAAATTCTCCACTTGGACTTGCATTCAAGTAATGTTTTAGTCTCTTCTGACACGTCTAAAATCATAGATTTTAGCAAAGCAACTGTTGTAAACTTTCGAATAACTTTTACCTTAGATTGTGAAGAACGGAAGGTGTACAATCTGAAGTAGAAGCAAATTGAGTATGAGTTGCGCAATGAGAAAAATGCGCAAACTAAAGAGTGCTCTGATGTTTACAGTCTTGGAGTTTTAATCGCATTCTTTGCTAAAAACTGTCTTGTCGCTGAATCTACAAAACCTCTTCTTCACGAAATCGCAAAAAGTTGCTGTGCGCAAAGATCTATACGAAGCTCACTTGTTTTAGTTCTGGCTGATTTAAAGGAGTTCAATTTTGAGTAGTTCTTTATCAAAAAAATTTTACATGTTGCCATTTTTCAATTTGGACAAGAGAAGCGGGTCGTTTTGTTATTTTGGTAAAAGGAAAAGATTCATTCTGGCCCTGATTTTCAGAGTAATGAATTCTCAATCTAGTGTTGCTTCCGGATCAGGTGGTTTAACAAACTCACAGCGGTTGAACAAAGGAGTTAAAATCTCTCAACATTTTGAAGATCCAAAATTTGCTAGAAAAGCAGGAAAATTAGTCTGGATGTTCCTCGGAGACAATGATTCTAAGCCATTCACTCTAACGTGCAACCATTCCTCATGGCCTGAAGGATTATCTCTAGAGGACAAGATGAACATGACACAGCCAACAAAATTGCAATTCTCAACTACTGGTGATGGAACTTTCTGGGCGAGTTTTGTTGGCAAGGTGAAGACAACACAATCGATGCAGGCCAGTGAGGTAGTTGCAAAAAAACGGCAAAAAAAGATGGATGAGCCGGCTGCGAATGTTAGCAGTGTACGGTACGTCTCTTAGAATATGAAATCCAATGTAATAATCATTCATGCAAATTGGTGTCAAAATGTTCGAACTTTAAAATTATCGATCCTTCAATAACTGAAGCTTCTTCTGGCTGCCTGACTTTTATGATTGATTTTTTCTATGATTTTATGTTTAGTGTCTCTGAGAATTAATCACTTTTATTAGATACATCAGTAACGGAGAAGGAAAACCAGAGCAAAACTGCAGCATCAGAAGCAGCGCCACCACCATGCAAGAAAGCTAGGGCCTCAAAACTGAAAGAAGCAGGACAAATTGAGCCAACTGTTGAGCTTGGAACCTCGTTCAGCAAAACTCCATCATCCGCCTCCAACGCAACTGAGAACTCTTCAAAGGTTTGATCTTATCAAAACAATTTTTTGCTAGTTTTGCCCAGTAGTATGTTTTGTTTCATCAAAAACTTTTCCGAAGCCGTTTATTTGAAAAAAGCGCTTAGAGTAAAATTAACCTGAGAACGTTTTAAACTATTAAAAATCCCAAACTGTCCGTTTTTTTGGTACTTTCTTTTTTCTCACAGTCAGTTCTCAAAGGACTCACAGTCAGTTGAGGGCGTCTCAAATAGTGAGGTGATGGAATATGTGACACGCAAGTTTTTGGAACTGACCGAGATCAACGCTGAGCACAACAAAAAACAGATGCGGGAGTCTGCGAAATTGAGACAAAAAGTGCTTGAAGTGTTCAAGCCTAAACGAAAGGCACCTGGTGACTCCAAAGAAGTTGATGTCGATGAAGCAGCATCAAATGATGTAAAACCAGTGATGCTAGATGGTAAAAATTTGATGGATTTTCCTGTTTGCGATGGTGCGTCATCCTTTGGCAGGCTGCTTGGTGCAAAATACTTTGGGAGTGAGGAGCATTGTACTTTGATGTTCGAGAGACTCGGCTGCAAAGTCAGGAGAAGCGGAGGAAGGATTCCCTGCGATCCAGCTATTGAAGAAGAGTTCACGAGTATGCACACATGAGCATAGTTTTGACTTTTTTTTGCTTTGTTTTGAATTTTGATACTCGAATAGTAGTTCGGAAGTAGTTATATGAAAAGTTTTACAGAATTTTTGTGCACATGGTTCGACTAAGTTTTTTTCGCGTAATTGTTACACCTTTTGTTTGTACTAGAGAACGTCAAGCAGAAGTTTCGGCAAAACTCGGAAGAAGCTGTCATTGATGCTATTCGTGGCGCCAACCTGTATGGGGCGGAAATGAAGCAGAAGTTTCCAGGAGCGGAAAAGAAATTCTCAGCACTGAAATAGTATTTGTGATAAGAGGAGCTCGCTTCATCATCCGCAATCAAACAACTGGGTTTCTCTCCTCAACGGTGCTTTTTCTGTTGCTTGTTTATATGCGAGTGATGTTCAGTTGCACTGCAGCTTTTGAAATGTTGTTAAATTTGTTCTGTTACTTTAAAGTCTTTGAAATGGCTTCTCTGTTGCCTTTATAGTAATACTTTCTGTTCGTTGTTCTGCAGCATTTGAATTGTTAATATTGTTCTATTACTTCGAAATCTTTGAAACGGCTTCTCTGTTGCCTTTATAGTAATACTTTCTGTTCTTTGTTCTGCAGCATTTGAAACGTTAATATTGTTCTGTTGCTTCGAAACCTTTGAAACGGCTTCTCTGTTGCCTTTTTAGTAAAATATTTTCTGTTCGTTTTTCTCAATTTTTATTACTTCTATTATTTGAAGCGAGAATAAAAGCCGAAGTAAAAAAGTCCAAAAATATATCAGGCCAAGATTCATTAGTTTTTACGCGTTTTGCATCAAATGAAATGAAAAAACATTTTCAGGTCAATATGATTGATGCAAGTTTTTCGAGTGAACAGGAAGACACTGTAGTCACAGTTAGAAAAACTCCGAAAAGGAAGTCCAATGTCCTAAGTTCTTCAGACGAAGAGGAGTTAAATTTATCGGCTGTTTTGCATTCAACCCCAATAAGCCACGAGCGTCAAGAGTTTGAAATGTTCAAAAGGAAAATTGATGAGACCTTATCTAGCTACAAGTCAAAACTCAAACAAAACCGAGATGAAGAAAAAGCTAACAATGAAGAGTTTGTAAGGGTTTTGAGCGCTGTTTTGAATGGGGAGACATCAGAAGTGGACAACAGCGTGTCACATCCCGAAGTCATATGGAATGGCAAGAATCTAATGGGGTTGTACTCAAAGTTTGGTCGTAAACTGGCCGTTGAGATGTTTGAGGAGAAAGAGACCTCATTGCTGAAAACCCAAATCATTGGTCCTCTCAAAGGCAGACGCGAAGCAAGAACTCCTGTGCCAGAGGAAGCTCGCCACGCTTTTGAATGTTTTTTTCAACCTACTAATAATAACTCCTTTTGTTTTTCTTTCTCATCTTTTTTTCTCGGATATCTGGGCTACGCCTGAAGAAGGTTTAAATATAACACTCACTTGTCTAAGTAATTTTCAATTCGTTGTTTTGAATTTTTCATAAACGTACCCTGTTTTAGTTGTCGTGAAACTCAAGTACCCGAAAATGCCTTGTTTCGCCCATAAGGAGGCACGGAAGTCGGCCAATCAGATGGGTCTCGATTTCAAGCACAGTAGCAATGAAAACACTCTTCTGCCAGAAAACTGAATGCTTCATGCTCATCATTATTTGACTTCTTGCGCTTTGGTGTCGTGACTTATTGTTGAATACCAAATGCCCTCAAAAATTAAAATTTCTGCCAAATTTTTTCCCAAGTGCTTTGCTAGTTCGCAAAAGTTTTTCTGTCAAAAGTCAGCCGGCTCGTTTGAATTATGTTCTTTTTCAATAGTTATGTCTCGAAAGTTGTTGATTCTCAAACTTTTTTTAGATGAAAATGTTGAAGTGCTTTGCAATCGCGCAAGCTGATGCTCATGTAACTAAATCAATGATACAGAATAGCTCCCGTGAAATGCAGCCAATGGTTGAAATGTGGTCTCACAAAGAGTACGAGGACTGCTTAAAGAAGAATCTCATGTTGATTCAGTTTGATACTTTACTTAGATGCTGCTATGTTGACGCACAGGTAGCCAAATTTTCCTTCAAACCTGATGACAACGGTGGTTATGGTCTCTTCTATTGCGGAACTGAGCCTTTGAAACCTTCCTCGTCCATCTCGAAAAGGTTTTTGCCCTCTGTCGTAGGTTACATAGAGAAGATTCCAAATGATGTTGTTTGCAATTTTGCTGAAATATCAATTTTTCAAAAAACGGATATCTGCAAGTTCGACAGAATGATGGTTGGAGCGACTCGTTTTGCAAACCACAGCTGTCGACCGAATTGCAAATATGCCGTGTTTGATGACGGAAAGCGGAAAGCTATTAAACTAGAAATCATCTCGGAAATAATTCCAGGAGATGAAATAACAGTGTTTTACTCCTCAGAACATTTTTTTGGTGACGGAAATCACATTTGTCAATGCCCTAACACTGATCTGCATTCTGTTGCTTCTGATGTGCCGCCTGTTTCAAAGCAATTTGTTTTACCAAAAACGCGCTTAGTTTATCCTCAGAAGCGAAAAAGACTTTTTGTCTCTATAAAGTCTAAAGAAAAGTTTCGTAGGACTGAAGAACTTCGGAACTTTAGCAACAGCAGTTCAAGTTCGGAAACCCGCAATGAAGAATCTAGAGACTCATTGAGTCTAGACAATGAAGTTGGTAGTCCTCGGACAGCTTCTCCCGTAAATCAGTTTGTTTCTTCCCCTCAGGGTGAAGCAGATTCACCTGATTTTGAAGTCAGTACTCTAGCATCGACAGGCAACGTCAGCGATGATGACAAAACGTCTGACAGTGACGTATCGAACACTGAACCATTGTTTTTTGGCGCAGATGTCAGCAATTTTTTGTTATGTGCGCATGAAATAATTGCAAACCATGGTACTCCTGATAATGAAGCGAATGAGTGGTTCAATTTGATCAGGAAAACCTTTCCTGAGAAAAATATTCCCAGCTACAAATCTGTAAAAAGAGCACAAGGAATCACAACAGCTGATGAAAAATTGCGATCTAAGCCATGCGCAAACGGAAAGTTGTGGCGGATAGAATTCATTGAAGAACTGCAGAACGTTGTACAAGACAACATAAAGTGCATTGAAAAATATTCGATTTCTAAACAGATAGGAAAAGATTTGAGATTACCAACAACATTTAATGAAGCCAAACGGGAAATTAATGTCTGTCTGATCATGAATTCTGACGGTGTGAAGGTCGTGAATTCTAACAAACAGTCACTTTGACCTGTCTGGCTTGCAGTTGCGAATCTTCTTCCAATAAAAAGGTGTATGTTTCGCAACATCGTCCTTGCTCGGTTGTGGTTTGGATCTGGCAAACCAGCTTGGGATGTAGTGTTTGAGGTTTGTAGTGTAATTTAATGAAACTGTGACGTCAACAATCAAGTTTTTAATTAATCACTTTGTAATTTAGGGCTTCGAGAGAGAACTGATGTCGCCTTCATACGTCCTTTTGAGAGAAAAACAATGGAAAGTGATTTTCGAAGTCGTTCTTTTGACTGCAGACCTTCCGGCAAAAAGTTCTCTCCTCAATATGCAACCTTTCAATGCATATTACGGCTGCACTCTATGTAATGTCGAGTGCCTGCGTGGAGACAACAACCTTTATTATCCTAACCAACGATTTCCAATGCGAACCCCCGAAGAACACAAAACCTATCTGCAATTCATAGCCAACAGTAACTGCTCCTCTTATAAGGGAATCAAGGGCCCTGCTAAAATTTTTGATATTGTGCCAAAGCTGCCGTTGTCCGCTCCAATAGACTATATGCATCAGATTTTGTTGGGCGTTGCGAGAACAGTTATCTTTATTATCAAAGACAGTTTCAAGAGAAGACTGGCTGGATTCGATGCTTCTCTTTGTGGTGTGAAGGTTGGCTCATAGCTAACAAAATTATCAAAAATAGAAAACCGGGTATTTTATTTTCCTTTTTGTTTCAGTTAACCGACGATTTCAAACGAAAATTTCGACCATTGAATGAAATTAAGTTCTTCAAAGCAAATGAAATTAAAGTTTGGTTGCTCTATGTGGGTCCCATTGTTTTGCGTGGCTTGATATCTCCAGCTTTGTATGAACGACTTCATCTCTTGAGCTACTTTACAAGACTGCTTCTCTCTTCTAATATCTTTGTCAATGAAGCCGATAAGTTGATAAAAAAATTTCTGAACCAAATAGAAGAAATTTGTGGCCCCAATGTTTTCTCACCAAACGTTCATTCCCTGAATCATCTTTCTTGGCAAGTCAAAAATTATGGACCTCTATGGTGCACATCAGCGATAATGTTTGAGTCAGCAAATTACCTTTTGAAAACAAAGTTCACTGGAACCGTCAACCATTTGCGTTTGATCGTAGAAAGGTATAACAGAAACAAAAAGATCAGACGAGAAATGCCTGCAAACGATGCTCTTTTTGGTTTCTGTCAAAAACTTCGAAAGGAAAGAGAAACGATGCAACCAAGTTTACGCGTTCCGACGGTTTTGTCCACTTGTAAAATGGAGAAAACTTTTTTTGACAGTTTACGAGTCAAGAATTTTAACATTCATTCTTTCCAGAAAAACGAGCACAATGCATGCATTTTGTTTATACGAGATGGCACTGCAGTTTACAGCCTTGTTGAACAATTTTATTCAGCCAGGGATGTCAACTACGCGATCGTTTCTACTTTCAAAATTCTGAAGACAGAAAAACCTGAAGACGTCAGTCTGAACATTTTCTCCTATATTGAAGTCGAGTTGTCTGGAAAACAATCTGAATGTACTGCTTCTCAAATTTCCGGAAAAATGGTCAAAATTTTGTATAACTCAGAAACTTTCCTCACCCCATTGTTAGACTTGTTTGAACATGATTGATCATTTTCGAGATTTAACTCCTACAAAAGTTTGTTTGTTTTCCGAACTTTTTATGTTGTAGTTTTTCAAGATAATAAAGTTTGCATCTGATTTATTTTTGTTCGCCCATTGAGAAGACAAATTGGTAGATTTAAATTAGAAAAAAAACAGTCTTGCATTAATATTGTCTTTCGGTTTGCTCCAAACAACAGCTTTTATTCATTTTAGAACTAAGTTTTAGATGAAAGCCACATGTCAACTCTAAGTGTTTAGGTAATGGTTACTTATCAACCATAGAATGTTCCATAATGGTAAACTTACAAACCATAGAAAGTTCCATAATGGTAAACTTACAAACCATAGTAAGTTCCATAATGGTAAACTTACAAACCATAGAAAGTTCCATAATGGTAAATTGCCAACCATAGAAAGTTACTTAATGGTAACTTGACAACCATAGAGTTCCATAATGATATATTGCCAACCATAACACGACCATCATTCTTTTTATGGAAACTTACAAACCATAAAATGGACCATTATGGAAACTTACAAACCATAGCAAGTTCATAGAAAGAAATTTTTTATGGAACTTTATGGGACCATTATGGAACTTTTTATGGTTGGTAAGTTTGGTCAACCCGGGAATGAAACAATTAAAAAATTACAAAACAATTTGCAGCAACACAAATCATTTAAGCCAGTAAAATCAATAGTTATTATCTGAACATTATGTATTTTTGTTTCAATTGTTATCTAAGGTAATTCAGCTAGCAAAACATTGAACGATTTAATGGGTTCACTAGGTCTACAATTGAAAATGATTGGGATCTGCTATTACGCGAATGTGCTAAAAGAAGAGAAAAAGAAACACAAGCAATGACCAAACACAATACTTTTTGAAAAAGCATATTCTCGAACAACCGAAACATCAGTTACAACAAAATATCAATAAAAAGTTAATTTTCGAATTATTAGGAAGTGAGTGGGACTTCTGAATGATGAAAATAAGTTACAAATTGATGAAAAGAACAAAAACTGAAAAGTTCAAAAATGTTCGAAAACGATTTATATCAAAAACTTTATAAACATTTGCTATAAACTGACCGCATTGAGTAACATCATTCAGTCTATCCTCAATCAGGAGCTTATGAGATCAGTCAGAATCCTAGGGCTATATGAAGAATAAAAAATGCAAAAACAGCAAACTCGAAATCAAACTAAGCGAGAAAGTGTAGAAGCCATTTAAAAATAGAATTTTTTAGTAAAATTTTTTTTCAATAATTCCGTAATAGCAATAGCAGTTTTGTTCCAAGCAATATAAGGTCAAAAAATCAACAGGTATGAGCAAATAGATTGAAACCACGAACCTTATGAGAAAGCCCGTAGTATCAGCGCCATTAAGTTCAATAGTTTTCAAGGGAAGTCAATAAAAACGCTAAATTATGTTTCAATGAGAAGACATGGATGTTCGTTTTTCATTAAATATCAATAGGACATCACAATGAGTCTTATGACTATGAATGCAACAAAAACAGGCAAGAACTAAAAATTCAGTAGAAAAGTCCGGGAAGAAAGTGACGAAGCCTTTCAAACATAAATTTTTCTGCAAAAACTTTATCTATGATCAATTGAACGTCGTTTCTCAGCCACTGGGCACTATCATTAATAAAATAATGTAATAAGACTACAAAATAAAACAAATTACAAAAAAAGTATTCAATTTTTTTTGAATTATGGAAACTCGTGGCATCGAAGTCATAAAAGCAACAGTTAGAAGATAAAACAGCCAATCAGACTAAGTTTGGATGCAAGAGAATTTCAGGGCGGCCTGTCTTTTTTGCGATGGACTTACAGTTCACAAAAGTATGTTTAAAATCAGTTAATGTTCAAAACAAATTTTTAAAAACTAATTTTATAGTCATAACAGCCATTAAATTCAATTGCTTTTAACGGAAGTCAATAAATACGCTTCTATGGTAGGATAAGGATATATTTTATTCATAAGTTATCAACAAGACATCACAATAAGTGATATGACTCTGAAAACAACGACAAATACAGGCAAAAACAAAAAAAAAATTAAGCACAAAAGTGTGAGAAGAAAGTGTTGAAGCCATTTAAAACATAGGGTTTTCTCTTAGAATTTTATCTGTGATCAACATAACGCTTTTCGTAAGCCAATAGAAACTATGATTTTCAAAGTAATGTGATACGATCTCAAAAGGAACCAAAATTACTTAAAAAAACTATACAAGAATTGAAAAAATTATATGGGAAAACTCGTGGTATTGAACTGATAAAAACAATATTTAGAAGATAGAACAGCAAATCTGATTAATTTTTTATACGGTAAAAATGGATGGTTTCTTTTCATTATCGAGAGTGACTTACAGTTCTAGAAAACAAGTTTAAGTTCGGTTATTGTTCAAAAAAGTTTTCGAAAAATTAATTTTGAAGTCCTAACATCTATTAGCTGTGCACTCAAAGGTTCACTTAATTCACGTTAGGAACCCTCTTGCACTTTTTTTATTAGTTCTATGACCTATGACTTCATAAATTTATTAAAATCTCGGACAGAAAATCAAAATTTCAATAAAATTTCTGATAATTCAGAGTCGAAGCCAAAGGAAAAATTATGAGCGATTCCTTGAAAACAATTTTTTTCGTTGGGCATCAATTGAATGTAAATAAGGTTTGTCAATAACGAAAACTCTATATGAAAAGTGACTAAAAAACAATTTTCTAAAAAAATCTCTCAAATTGAATTTGAAATTTTTTCACAAAGTTTCCGTATGGGAGCAAAGCTGTCCTTTTTACTCTTTTTTGTCGGTTGTTTACACAAAATTGTTCACTTTTGTAGCGTGAAGTGTAATTTTAAATTAAAATTTTAATAGAAGAAAATCTTTTTTTAATAAAAATCACGCTCAAAGTGATCAAATTCATGCAAATATCCCGTGTTCACTCAAAATTTTAAACCTCGATAACTTCTCGACAAATACGAAGTTCAAAAATTCTTTTTTATTTCGAATTTTACGCTGGACGAGCTTTTTGATGATACCGCTCAGATTTCTCTTTGATGAATATATCGATCGGCCAATATTTACTGAACAAGTAGGGTCGGAACAATGATCAAATAGTTTTTTTCTTTAGTTCCTGAGCACCCACAAAAGAAAAGACATGCCAAAAGTTTTAATGAATTTTGAAATTGAGGTGTTAGTTGTCTAATTCACTTTTCGTTTCGAGAAACAGCAGATTTACTGTTTCTCTTAATGTTGATGACCAAATTGCGGCTGTATTTATGGTACCAAATGACGTAAAGCAAGTGGTTTTTAGTAAAAAATAATAAATTAGAAGCTGAATATAAAGAAGTGCAGTTGAAAACAGATGTATTTGATGTCGCATATTTCAATGCTATATACGGCAGAATCTAAAAATATCAACCTGCGTGAAGGCAAAATTTTGTGCTGAGATGGACTACGAAATTTTTGCACTTTAAAAGAGTTATTTTCTGATGCTTTTGCGTTTAACAGAGCATCTATGCAGCAAATTGTACACCATTATTCAAGTCATCTTTTGTTCGGCATTCAACACAACATATTAGAGAATTTGTTTCCCTCTGCGTAAAAAATTAATTGTTTCGGAAAAAATTTACGAGGCAGATAACGCCTTGATGTGCTTCACTTCAGTTTCATTTTGCAGGAATTTTGTGAAGTGACGATAAATAGTTTTAGCATAATTTGACGCTGTAAGAAAGCGCAATCAATAAGGCAAAGCTTAGTTGCGTCAATGTATACGTCATTTTTAGGAGAAAAAATTAGTTTGTCCTACTGGGACCGGTAAAACGTGCTCGTCATTTTGAGAATTCCTTGTCTTAGTGTGTTAAAAACTTCCGATTAGCGATGATAATTTGGTGTTCTTTTGTTTTCATTCAATTGCCTAGATATATGTGACTGCTCTTCATTTTGTTTTTGTTTTGTCAATGAAAAAAAGGGGGTGGTTTTTTACCAGCTGTCAGGAGTGCTTTTTAAACAAAATTAGATATTTTGCTGCAGCTCAGTATGGTTTTTTGCATTGAACTTGGGCAATTATTTTGTCGCTGTTAAATTGTACAAATTTGCTATTTTCAACGTAATGAGTGCTTGCATTACAGTTTAAAGCAACAGTTTTCCATCGAGCAGTTCACTTTGTGTGGGAAATTATTTAACTACTGTGTAAAAAATCAATTGGCTTTAGATTAGAAGGCGCGCTAAATTTGTATTAGCGCCATTTTCGTTTCCAAAGTAGGCATTATTTTCCTTCAAATGTTACCCATTCAGCTTCAAGAGCAGTCAAGGATGGAACATTTTGTGCCTAAAATGTAAACCTTTTCCTATTCCCAATTAAATTGGTGTTTTATCTCAGTTGAACCATTTTAAACGCAAATTTGTTTGTTGACTTGAAATTGTTTCATCCTCAATAAAAGTTTGCTTTAAGGTTCTAGCGCCTCTCAAGCCAATCTTCAGTTTCGAGGAAGTTAAAAATCAAGTTGGCCGTTTTCAGATTTAGTTCTTTGTTTGTTTAACTCTTTCTAACCACAACAATGAAATGGTTTTTAAGCTAAAAGCAATGGCTTTTGTTGGTTTTACTCTCGCTGTTAAATATTTATGTGCAGTAGTTAACTAGCTTTTAGTGCTAATATAGAGAAGACAGTTAGCAGTAGTAGATGTCAATTTGTTCCATTGCTACTATCGGTACCATTTCCACCCCAACAATGGAACCTTGAAGCTTTTGCTGATAGGAGGGGGAAGCGATTATCCCCTGCTATTAAAGACGTATATTTCTGTCTACTGTCGAAAAGCAATCGCTCAAATTATTTAGAGACCTTTTCATTTATCAGCCCTCCCAGGTAAGTGACGCTTTAATTTAGGCCTCCTACTCAATTTTTTAATTCCGTTCGCGCTGTAAACTGATATATGCTCGGGTTTTTTACCCTAGTGGTACTCTGAAGCTAAAATGACGCTGTGCAGTATAATGTAATGAGGTAGAGTTCGTGAGTTAAAAAGGAGTTTTAGGTGGTATGTCTTGTTATCTTGTGATCTTTCGCATTTCGAATGATAAAAAGTGAGGCTATGCTTTTTTGTCCAATTTGAACACAAAGGAAACTCACGCTTTAAATCGGACGTGAGCCACGAATGTTCCTGTGTTCGAAATTAACGATACTCCAAAACTGTGAAATTATAGTTCTCATTTATATATTCGCTTCATCGTTGAGCAAAAATACTGTGGCTCCCATTGAAGACGCGGCTTATCAACTAAAACGAACCCAGGTTGAGGTTCCAGGCGGAAGTGACCTCGGATCAGAGTCAAGTTCAACGCACAAAGTGTGATTCCAGACCAAATCTGCAGGGTCTGAAATTTGGTTCGAGCGCACAATAGTATGATCAGAGCTTCGGTTTTGGGATGGTCTGATCAGAGGAGACTTCCGGATGGTAATGGTATGATCACAGGTCATTTTTGTTTGATCAAAGGCAGATTGACGCGCACAGTCTGATCAGAGGTTACTTTCGTCTGGCACGGTTTGATTAGGGGTCACTTCTGGATGGCACCTCAACCTGGAATATATATATATATATATATATATATATATATATATATATATATACATATAGTTACTGACTTTTTGCTTCTGATTTTTCTACTCATTAGAGGTCAAGCAGATCAATTATCGGGCAGACAGTGTATATGAGTTTATGAGTTCAATGAATTGTATCTAATTATTGCAAATTAAATATCTAAGTTCAAAGTAATCATATATTTTTTAATTGCTCTTGAACGTAGTTCATAGCAATTTTTGTAAATTGTAAACTTGTGTGTCTTTTATTCATTTTTTACTTTAAAACTTGATAGTGGTATATGTTAACCTCTAATGTGGTTATTTGAAGCCCACTATTGAACTTCTTAGTCCCATTTAGGCTCCCCCTACCTCCCCCCTCCGACTGAAGCAGGCTGCAACTGATTAGAGCTCCAACTAGTCGTTCGAGAGCAATTCTTCCGACGTTTAGTCGGTTATGTTTAATTTTTAGTTTCATAAAACTAATTTTCAAATGCAGGATGATGGATTTCATTATTTTCAACAATTTAGGAATGACATACTCATTCAGTTCACAGCTAAAGTTCTTAGGACTTGCTACCTAATTTCATTATTCAGAGGTCACATATCAAAATATTGGTGTTCAGAGAACGTGTAATTTGTCTTATCTTAATTTTTAATATATTATGGTTTGAGCGCCATTTTCTCGCAAAATTTATCGAATATTTGTTTTTGTCTGTATTTGTCGTTCCTTCCTCTAGACATGCAACACATTCTTGACAAGAAGGGGTGTCAATGTTTTTATATGGAGATATGAATGAATATTGATCTATCTAAAAATTTAAATTGAAGTCGAATGGTTTTCATTAAATGACATTATTAGTTTTCTAAAAATTTACGATTTTTTTACTTCGCGGTTTTGTTATTTTTGTCTACTTGTTACCGAGTCTGATTAAACTCTGGTCCCATGTTTTTTTTTTAAAAAAAAAAATTGACGTTGATTTTTGATTGTAAATAATTTTTGGTGTTGTTACTTGATTTTATTGCTTGTTTTGTTTTGTAATCTAATTATTGGCAAGTCTTATCGGCCATCTAATGCTGGTTTTTGTCCCAGTGATTTGAGTTGGAACCATTTTATATACACCAATTATTTTTCTTGAAAATTTTCTTTCTCTTCCTCGTTTGGTAGACAATTTAAGCCAAAAGTTTGGATCAATGGGATCAGGATATTACGTGAAAACGCACATTACAGAGCCTCCTTGTTTCAATTTCTAAATTGAAACAAAAGTTATTTATTGAACTTCCGGCATCATTATTTCGTTCAGCCTAAGCACATACACTAACTCCCAGAACTATTTGTAAGACATTTCTGTTTTATTTCTTCGTCAAAGCTAGAATACCTGCTGCTCAAAGGTTTTGTGCCGAAATGAGCAGCTATAGTCAAGCTCTACTAGTCATTTAGCGGGATATTCAGAAAATTATGTTTTTTCTCTGATTAGTTAAGTGCCAATTTTTAAATCAGATACTGCTGCTTTGCTTAAACGAATGGCAACGTGCTAGGGAAGCCTATTTCTCTCTTTTTATGAAGTCTTTACTTTGTCGGCCCTCCGTCTATCTGTCAACCTTGTTGCGAAAAAGATTTATTTTTAAAAATATTTCAAAGCCGTTTCCTTGATTAGAGAATACGCATACTATTTAACTCGAATAATGTGTTGTGACTGGGGTTTTGTGAAGTTGTGTATTTACTCTTGTTGAGTATGGGCGACTAAAATGGACATTTTATACTAATAAAATGCAGGCCAGGATGGCCTGCAATACTAAGAGAAGCAGGCCAGGATGGTTTTCCATTATGCTTGTCTAGAATAAAGTAAAAAATGATCAGGAATTAATTTCCTCTTAGACTGAGTACTCCCGTCTTCGCATGCAAAAAGACGAATGGTCGCGGGGCCTACTAATCTTAATCAATGAGGCAATTTTTTCTCCTAATAAATTCATCTTCACCATTAAGAAAAAGATGAAAAATTTAGATATTGCTCTTCAATCGCAGTCCTCAAGGTTTGTTGCTCCACTTATAGATGTTTTGGAAGCATTTTTTGCAAATAAAACGGAAACTTTATGTGCCTTACAGTTGGAATTTGTTCAAGGTTTGTTTCATCTTCATGCCCCCATGTACATCTTGGAAAATGCTTCTTTGTTCTTCTTAGCTTAACTGATTTGATAATATATACAGGCAAAAAAAATCATGAATAATTTGAAAATTGTAAGACCCGGTATATAACTTGCCTAGCAATTATTCACAATCTTGTTTTTTTTTACCTTCTGTTGCACAAATATCGTATTAAGCGTCAACTTTTGCACTTAACATTAAGTCTAAAGCCGATCAGCGTCTTTTTTGGAATTCGTATTTGATTGCTCTCGAACATAGGCTGAAGAATTTTTTGTAGTTTTCCTGCCTTTTAATTGATCAGCATTGATTTTCTGCATTGATTTTGGTATTGATCAGTTTAACTTCTCGTGTGCTATTTGCCCTTCAGAATTGCGTGATGTGATTTTTTGTTTCATTCGAAATATTTGCAGCTAAACTCAATTGATAGCAACTTACTACAACTAAAGAATTTTAAAGCAGGAATTGAAACGCGTGAAAACAATTTGGAGTAGTTTGAGTTTTGAACAAAACTGGAGAGTTGAGAGGAAGGAGAGTGGTCTTTTTGTTCGTTTCGCAATTTTCGAGAAGCAAAATTGCAGGTGTGAAAAAATTTTCTCAAAGTGAGCGGACTTTCTTCATCAAGTTCGGCTTTTTCAAGCAGCGTTTTTTTTTTCAACTAACTTTTTGGTTAATAATAATTTAGAGACGCCTATTGCTCAGAGAACGTTTTGATAACAATTGGTTAAAGTTCTGCTGAAAAAAACTTTTTGCAACGAAAACTTTGTCGAAAAAAGAGCAATTTGGAAAATTTTTCTCGTAATATATTGCAGTTTTTCAAGGTTTCTTAAAAATTAGACGGGTATGTGACCCTACTGAGACTTTCTTGTTGCTGTATTGACAATTTAATGGTCTCAGAGTTCTTAGAAATTGTTTTCTTTTCTATATGCACGTTTATTATACTATGATGTAAATGAATTTTATATGTTTTTCACTTTGGTTTGTTTCTGGGGCCAAATAATTCATATATTCACTTTCAACTGCTTTTTTCATTTTATTTATCGGTTTAAATAGTTAGTAGTTTTCTGAAATTTTGTTTTTGGTAGAGACGACAGATTTCTTCCGCCGAAGTTTTTTTATTAGGACCCGAAAAATCGAGAAGTGAATAATTTTCTGATAAAGTTGTTTTGATGATCAAATTCCAAAAGCGGAAAGAGAGTTTTCCTTCTTTTGACAGAGAGGGAGAAATGTAAGTGTATAAATGTAAAATATGCTTAGTTGGATTAAAATTTGTATTCACGTGTCTATTTTTGGTGCTGTATTTTTTGGTTTTTGAAGTTATTATGGTTTCATAGAGGTTGTTGTAGTTTCTAGTGGCAATACTGAGGTTGGTTTGATAGTGTTTCAAAGTTTTTGAATAGTGTTTGATAGTGTAAAAAGTGTGTTTAGAGCTAATTCGAAAGTTTTTCGACTACTCTGCGGCTTTTGAAACTCTTGAAACTCTATAATTAAAAAACAATTAAAAAATTACAAAACAATTTGCAGCAACACAAATCATTTAAGCCAGTAAAATCAATAGCTATTATCTGAACATTATGTATTTTTGTTTCAATTGTTATCTAAGGTAATTCAGCTAGCAATACATTGAACGATTTAATGGGTTCACTAGGTCTACAATTGAAAATCATTGGGATCTGCTATTACGCGAATGTGCTAAAAGAAGAGAAAAAGAAACACAAGCAATGACCAAACACAATACTTTTTGAAAAAGCATATTCTCGAACAACCGAAACATCAGTTACAACAAAATATCATTAAAAAGTTGATTTTCGAATTATTAGGAAGTGAGTGGGACTTCTGAATGATGAAAATAAGTTACAAATTGATGAAAAGAACAAAAACTGAAAAGTTCAAAAATGTTCGAAAACGATTTATATCAAAAACTTTATAAACATTTGCTATAAACTGACCGCATTGAGTAACATCATTCAGTCTATCCTCAATCAGGAGCTTATGAGATCAGTCAGAATCCTAGGGCTATATGAAGAATAAAAAATGCAAAAACAGCAAACTCGAAATCAAACTAAGCGAGAAAGTGTAGAAGCCATTTAAAAATAGAATTTTTTAGTAAAATTTTTTTCAATAATTCCGTAATAGCAATAGCAGTTTTGTTCCAAGCAATATAAGGTCAAAAAATCAACAGGTATGAGCAAATAGATTGAAACCACGAACCTTATGAGAAAGCCCGTAGTATCAGCGCCATTAAGTTCAATAGTTTTCAAGGGAAGTCAATAAAAACGCTAAATTATGTTTCAATGAGAAGACATGGATGTTCGTTTTTCATTAAATATCAATAGGACATCACAATGAGTCTTATGACTATGAATACAACCAAAACAGGCAAGAACTAAAAATTCAGTAGAAAAGTCCGGGAAGAAAGTGACGAAGCCTTTCAAACATAAATTTTTCTGCAAAAACTTTATCTATGATCAATTGAACGTCGTTTCTCAGCCACTGGGCACTATCATTAATAAAATAATGTAATAAGACTACAAAATAAAACAAATTACAAAAAAGTATTTGATTTTTTTTGAATTATGGAAACTCGTGGCATCGAAGTCATAAAAGCAACAGTTAGAAGATAAAACAGCCAATCAGACTAAGTTTGGATGCAAGAGAAATTCAGGGGGCCTGTCTTTTTTGTGATGGACTTACAGTTCACAAAAGTTTGTTTAAAATCAGTTAATGTTCAAAACAAATTTTTAAAAACTAATTTTATAGTCATAACAGCCATTAAATTCAATTGCTTTTAACGGAAGTCAATAAATACGCTTCTATGGTAGGACAAGGATATATTTTATTCATAAGTTATCAACAAGACATCACAATAAGTGATATGACTCTGAAAACAACGACAAATACAGGCAAAAACGAAAAAAATTAAGCACAAAAGTGTGAGAAGAAAGTGTTGAAGCCATTTAAAACATAGGGTTTTCTCTTAGAATTTTATCTGTGATCAACATAACGCTTTTCGTAAGCCAATAGAAACTATGATTTTCAAATTAATGTGATACGATCTCAAAAGGAGCCAAAATTACTAAAAAAAACTATACAAGAATTGAAAAAATTATATGGGAAAACTCGTGGTATTGAACTGATAAAAACAATATTTAGAAGATAGAACAGCAAATCTGATTAATTTTTTATACGGTAAAAATGGATGGTTTCTTGTCATTATCAAGAGTGACTTACAGCTCTAGAAAACAAGTTTAGGTTCGGTTATTGTTCAAAAAAGATTTCGAAAAATTAATTTTGTAGTCCTAACGTCTATTAGCTGTGCACTCAAATCACTACATAGGTTCACTTAATTCACGTTAGGAACCCTCTTGCACTTTTTTTATTCGTTCTATGACCTATGACTTCATAAATTTATTAAAATCTTGGACAGAAAATCAAAATTTCAATAAAATTTCTGATAATTCAGAGTCGAAGCCAAAGGAAAAATTATGAGCGATTCCTTGAAAACAATTTTTTTCGTTGGGCATCAATTGAATGTAAATAAGGTTTGTCAATAACGAAAACTCTATATGAAAAGTGACTAAAAAACAATTTTCTAAAAAAATCTCTCAAAATGAATTTGAAATTTTTTCACAAAGTTTCCGTATGGGAGCAAAGCTGTCCTTTTTACTCTTTTTTGTCGGTTGTTTACACAAAATTGTTCACTTTTGTAGCATGAAGTGTAATTTTAAATTAAAATTTTAATAGAAGAAAATCTTTTTTTAATAAAAATCACGCTCAAAGTGATCAAATTCATGCAAATATCCCGTGTTCACTCAAAATTTTAAACCTCGATAACTTCTCGACAAATACGAAGTTCAAAAATTCTTTTTTATTTCGAATTTTACGCTGGACGAGCTTTTTGATGATACCGCTCAGATTTCTCTTTGATGAATATATCGATCGGCCAATATTTACTGAACAAGTAGGGTCGGAACAATGATCAAATAGTTTTTTTCTTTAGTTCCTGAGCACCCACAAAAGAAAAGACATGCCAAAAGTTTAAATGAATTTTGAAATTGAGGTGTTAGTTGTCTAATTCACTTTTCGTTTCGAGAAACAGCAGATTTACTGTTTCTCTTAATGTTGATGACCAAATTGCGGCTGTATTTATGGTACCAAATGACGTAAAGCAAGTGGTTTTTAGTAAAAAATAATAAATTAGAAGCTGAATATAAAGAAGTGCAGTTGAAAACAGATGTATTTGATGTCGCATATTTCAATGCTATATACGGCAGAATCTAAAAATATCAACCTGCGTGAAGGCAAAATTTTGTGCTGAGATGGACTACGAAATTTTTGCACTTTAAAAGAGTTATTTTCTGATGCTTTTGCGTTTAACAGAGCATCTATGCAGCAAATTGTACACCATTATTCAAGTCATCTTTTGTTCGGCATTCAACACAACATATTAGAGAATTTGTTTCCCTCTGCGTAAAAAATTAATTGTTTCGGAAAAAATTTACGAGGCAGATAACGCCTTGATGTGCTTCACTTCAGTTTCATTTTGCAGGAATTTTGTGAAGTGACGATAAATAGTTTTAGCATAATTTGACGCTGTAAGAAAGCGCAATCAATAAGGCAAAGCTTAGTTGCGTCAATGTATACGTCATTTTTAGGAGAAAAAATTGGTTTGTCCTACTGGGACCGGTAAAACGTGCTCGTCATTTTGAGAATTCCTTGTCTTAGAGTGTTAAAAACTTCCGATTAGCGATGATAATTTGGT
This sequence comes from Convolutriloba macropyga, assembly GCF_964194025.1. Taxonomy (NCBI): domain Eukaryota; kingdom Metazoa; phylum Xenacoelomorpha; order Acoela; family Convolutidae; genus Convolutriloba; species Convolutriloba macropyga. Next base: position 65,287,089 of record NC_134469.1, on the reverse strand, counting down.
GTTCTTTTGTTTTCATTCAATTGCCTAGATATATGTGACTGCTCTTCATTTTGTTTTTGTTTTGTCAATGAAAAAAAGGGGGTGGTTTTTTACCAGCTGTCAGGAGTGCTTTTTAAACAAAATTAGATATTTTGCTGCAGCTCAGTATGGTTTTTTGCATTGAACTTGGGCAATTATTTTGTCGCTGTTAAATTGTACAAATTTGCTATTTTCAACGTAATGAGTGCTTGCATTACAGTTTAAAGCGACAGTTTTCCATCGAGCAGTTCACTTTGTGTGGGAAATTATTTAACTACTGTGTAAAAAATCAATTGGCTTTAGATTAGAAGGCGCGCTAAATTTGTATTAGCGCCATTTTCGTTTCCAAAGTAGGCATTATTTTCCTTCAAATGTTACCCATTCAGCTTCAAGAGCAGTCAAGGATGGAACATTTTGTGCCTAAAATGTAAACCTTTTCCTATTCCCAATTAAATTGGTGTTTTATCTCAGTTGAACCATTTTAAACGCAAATTTGTTTGTTGACTTGAAATTGTTTCATCCTCAATAAAAGTTTGCTTTAAGGTTCTAGCGCCTCTCAAGCCAATCTTCAGTTTCGAGGAAGTTAAAAATCAAGTTGGCCGTTTTCAGATTTAGTTCTTTGTTTGTTTAACTCTTTCTAACCACAACAATGAAATGGTTTTTAAGCTAAAAGCAATGGCTTTTGTTGGTTTTACTCTCGCTGTTAAATATTTATGTGCAGTAGTTAACTAGCTTTTAGTGCTAATATAGAGAAGACAGTTAGCAGTAGTAGATGTCAATTTGTTCCATTGCTACTATCGGTACCATTTCCACCCCAACAATGGAACCTTGAAGCTTTTGCTGATAGGAGGGGGAAGCGATTATCCCCTGCTATTAAAGACGTATATTTCTGTCTACTGTCGAAAAGCAATCGCTCAAATTATTTAGAGACCTTTTCATTTATCAGCCCTCCCAGGTAAGTGACGCTTTAATTTAGGCCTCCTACTCAATTTTTTAATTCCGTTCGCGCTGTAAACTGATATATGCTCGGGTTTTTTACCCTAGTGGTACTCTGAAGCTAAAATGACGCTGTGCAGTATAATGTAATGAGGTAGAGTTCGTGAGTTAAAAAGGAGTTTTAGGTGGTATGTCTTGTTTTCTTGTGATCTTTCGCATTTCGAATGATAAAAAGTGAGGCTATGCTTTTTTGTCCAATTTGAACACAAAGGAAACTCACGCTTTAAATCGGACGTGAGCCACGAATGTTCCTGTGTTCGAAATTAACGATATTCCAAAACTGTGAAATTATAGTTCTCATTTATATATTCGCTTCATCGTTGAGCAAAAATACTGTGGCTCCCATTGAAGACGCGGCTTATCAACTAAAACGAACCCAGGTTGAGGTTCCAGGCGGAAATGACCTCGGATCAGAGTCAAGTTCAACGCACAAAGTGTGATTCCAGACCAAATCTGCAGGGTCTGAAATTTGGTTCGAGCGCACAATAGTATGATCAGAGCTTCGGTTTTGGGATGGTCTGATCAGAGGCGACTTCCGGATGGTAATGGTATGATCACAGGTCATTTTTGTTTGATCAAAGGCAGATTGACGCGCACAGTCTGATCAGAGGTTACTTTCGTCTGGCACGGTTTGATTAGGGGTCACTTCTGGATGGCACCTCAACCTGGAAATATATATATATATATATATATATATATATATATATATATATATATATACATATAGTTACTGACTTTTTGCTTCTGATTTTTCTACTCATTAGAGGTCAAGCAGATCAATTATCGGGCAGACAGTGTATATGAGTTTATGAGTTCAATGAATTGTATCTAATTATTGCAAATTAAATATCTAAGTTCAAAGTAATCATATATTTTTTAATTGCACTTGAACGTAGTTCATAGCAATTTTTGTAAATTGTAAACTTGTGTGTCTTTTATTCATTTTTTACTTTAAAACTTGATAGTGGTATATGTTAACCTCTAATGTGGTTATTTGAAGCCCACTATTGAACTTCTTAGTCCCATTTAGGCTCCCCCTACCTCCCCCCTCCGACTGAAGCAGGCTGCAACTGATTAGAGCTCCAACTAGTCGTTCGAGAGCAATTCTTCCGACGTTTAGTCGGTTATGTTTAATTTTTAGTTTCATAAAACTAATTTTCAAATGCAGGATGATGGATTTCATTATTTTCAACAATTTAGGAATGACATACTCATTCAGTTCACAGCTAAAGTTCTTAGGACTTGCTACCTAATTTCATTACAGAGGTCACATATCAAAATATTGGTGTTCAGAGAACGTGTAATTTGTCTTATCTTAATTTTTAATATATTATGGTTTGAGCGCCATTTTCTCGCAAAATTTATCGAATATTTGTTTTTGTCTGTATTTGTCGTTCCTTCCTCTAGACATGCAACACATTCTTGACAAGAAGGGGTGTCAATGTTTTTATATGGAGATATGAATGAATATTGATCTATCTAAAAATTTAAATTGAAGTCGAATGGTTTTCATTAAATGACATTATTAGTTTTCTAAAAATTTACGATTTTTTTACTTCGCGGTTTTGTTATTTTTGTCTACTTGTTACCGAGTCTGATTAAACTCTGGTCCCATGTTTTTTTTAAAAAAAAAAATTGACGTTGATTTTTGATTGTAAATAATTTTTGGTGTTGTTACTTGATTTTATTGCTTGTTTTGTTTTGTAATCTAATTATTGGCAAGTCTTATCGGCCATCTAATGCTGGTTTTTGTCCCAGTGATTTGAGTTGGAACCATTTTATATACACCAATTATTTTTCTTGAAAATTTTCTTTCTCTTCCTCGTTTGGTAGACAATTTAAGCCAAAAGTTTGGATCAATGGGATCAGGATATTACGTGAAAACGCACATTACAGAGCCTCCTTGTTTCAATTTCTAAATTGAAACAAAAGTTATTTATTGAACTTCCGGCATCATTATTTCGTTCAGCCTAAGCACATACACTAACTCCCAGAACTATTTGTAAGACATTTCTGTTTTATTTCTTCGTCAAAGCTAGAATACCTGCTGCTCAAAGGTTTTGTGCCGAAATGAGCAGCTATAGTCAAGCTCTACTAGTCATTTAGCGGGATATTCAGAAAATTATGTTTTTTCTCTGATTAGTTAAGTGCCAATTTTTAAATCAGATACTGCTGCTTTGCTTAAACGAATGGCAACGTGCTAGGGAAGCCTATTTCTCTCTTTTTATGAAGTCTTTACTTTGTCGGCCCTCCGTCTATCTGTCAACCTTGTTGCGAAAAAGATTTATTTTTAAAAATATTTCAAAGCCGTTTCCTTGATTAGAGAATACGCATACTATTTAACTCGAATAATGTGTTGTGACTGGGGTTTTGTGAAGTTGTGTATTTACTCTTGTTGAGTATGGGCGACTAAAATGGACATTTTATACTAATAAAATGCAGGCCAGGATGGCCTGCAATACTAAGAGAAGCAGGCCAGGATGGTTTTCCATTATGCTTGTCTAGAATAAAGTAAAAAATGATCAGGAATTAATTTCCTCTTAGACTGAGTACTCCCGTCTTCGCATGCAAAAAGACGAATGGTCGCGGGGCCTACTAATCTTAATCAATGAGGCAATTTTTTCTCCTAATAAATTCATCTTCACCATTAAGAAAAAGATGAAAAATTTAGATATTGCTCTTCAATCGCAGTCCTCAAGGTTTGTTGCTCCACTTATAGATGTTTTGGAAGCATTTTTTGCAAATAAAACGGAAACTTTATGTGCCTTACAGTTGGAATTTGTTCAAGGTTTGTTTCATCTTCATGCCCCCATGTACATCTTGGAAAATGCTTCTTTGTTCTTCTTAGCTTAACTGATTTGATAATATATACAGGCAAAAAAAATCATGAATAATTTGAAAATTGTAAGACCCGGTATATAACTTGCCTAGCAATTATTCACAATCTTGTTTTTTTTTACCTTCTGTTGCACAAATATCGTATTAAGCGTCAACTTTTGCACTTAACATTAAGTCTAAAGCCGATCAGCGTCTTTTTTGGAATTCGTATTTGATTGCTCTCGAACATAGGCTGAAGAATTTTTTGTAGTTTTCCTGCCTTTTAATTGATCAGCATTGATTTTCTGCATTGATTTTGGTATTGATCAGTTTAACTTCTCGTGTGCTATTTGCCCTTCAGAATTGCGTGATGTGATTTTTTGTTTCATTCGAAATATTTGCAGCTAAACTCAATTGATAGCAACTTACTACAACTAAAGAATTTTAAAGCAGGAATTGAAACGCGTGAAACAATTTGGAGTAGTTTGAGTTTCGAACAAACTGGAGAGTTGAGAGGAAGGAGAGTGGTCTTTTTGTTCGTTTCGCAATTTTCGAGAAGCAAAATTTCAGGTGCGAAAAAATTTTCTCAAAGTGAGCGGACTTTCTTCATCAAGTTCGGCTTTTTCAAGCAGCGTTTTTTTTTTTTCAACTAACTTTTTGGTTAATAATAATTTAGAGACGCCTATTGCTCAGAGAACGTTTTGATAACAATTGGTTAAAGTTCTGCTGAAAAAAACTTTTTGCAACGAAAACTTTGTCGAAAAAAGAGCAATTTGGAAAATTTTTCTCGTAATATATTGCAGTTTTTCAAGGTTTCTTAAAAATTAGACGGGTATGTGACCCTACTGAGACTTTCTTGTTGCTGTATTGACAATTTAATGGTCTCAGAGTTCTTAGAAATTGTTTTCTTTTCTATATGCACGTTTATTATACTATGATGTAAATGAATTTTATATGTTTTTCACTTTGGTTTGTTTCTGGGGCCAAATAATTCATATATTCACTTTCAACTGCTTTTTTCATTTTATTTATCGGTTTAAATAGTTAGTAGTTTTCTGAAATTTTGTTTTTGGTAGAGACGACAGATTTCTTCCGCCGAAGTTTTTTTATTAGGACCCGAAAAATCGAGAAGTGAATAATTTTCTGATAAAGTTGTTTTGACGATCAAATTCCAAAAGCGGAAAGAGAGTTTTCCTTCTTTTGACAGAGAGGGAGAAATGTAAGTGTATAAATGTAAAATATGCTTAGTTGGATTAAAATTTGTATTCACGTGTCTATTTTTGGTGCTGTATTTTTTGGTTTTTGAAGTTATTATGGTTTCATAGAGGTTGTTGTAGTTTCTAGTGGCAATACTGAGGTTGGTTTGATAGTGTTTCAAAGTTTTTGAATAGTGTTTGATAGTGTAAAAAGTGTGTTTAGAGCTAATTCGAAAGTTTTTCGACTACTCTGCGGCTTTTGAAACTCTTGAAACTCTATAATTAAAAAACAATTAAAAAATTACAAAACAATTTGCAGCAACACAAATCATTTAAGCCAGTAAAATCAATAGCTATTATCTGAACATTATGTATTTTTGTTTCAATTGTTATCTAAGGTAATTCAGCTAGCAATACATTGAACGATTTAATGGGTTCACTAGGTCTACAATTGAAAATCATTGGGATCTGCTATTACGCGAATGTGCTAAAAGAAGAGAAAAAGAAACACAAGCAATGACCAAACACAATACTTTTTGAAAAAGCATATTCTCGAACAACCGAAACATCAGTTACAACAAAATATCATTAAAAAGTTGATTTTCGAATTATTAGGAAGTGAGTGGGACTTCTGAATGATGAAAATAAGTTACAAATTGATGAAAAGAACAAAAACTGAAAAGTTCAAAAATGTTCGAAAACGATTTATATCAAAAACTTTATAAACATTTGCTATAAACTGACCGCATTGAGTAACATCATTCAGTCTATCCTCAATCAGGAGCTTATGAGATCAGTCAGAATCCTAGTGCTATATGAAGAATAAAAAATGCAAAAACAGCAAACTCGAAATCAAACTAAGCGAGAAAGTGTAGAAGCCATTTAAAAATAGAATTTTTTAGTAAAATTTTTTTCAATAATTCCGTAATAGCAATAGCAGTTTTGTTCCAAGCAATATAAGGTCAAAAAATCAACAGGTATGAGCAAATAGATTGAAACCACGAACCTTATGAGAAAGCCCGTAGTATCAGCGCCATTAAGTTCAATAGTTTTCAAGGGAAGTCAATAAAAACGCTAAATTATGTTTCAATGAGAAGACATGGATGTTCGTTTTTCATTAAATATCAATAGGACATCACAATGAGTCTTATGACTATGAATACAACAAAAACAGGCAAGAACTAAAAATTCAGTAGAAAAGTCCGGGAAGAAAGTGACGAAGCCTTTCAAACATAAATTTTTCTGCAAAAACTTTATCTATGATCAATTGAACGTCGTTTCTCAGCCACTGGGCAATATCATTAATAAAATAATGTAATAAGACTACAAAATAAAACAAATTACAAAAAAGTATTTGATTTTTTTTGAATTATGGAAACTCGTGGCATCGAAGTCATAAAAGCAACAGTTAGAAGATAAAACAGCCAATCAGACTAAGTTTGGATGCAAGAGAAATTCAGGGGGCCTGTCTTTTTTGTGATGGACTTACAGTTCACAAAAGTTTGTTTAAAATCAGTTAATGTTCAAAACAAATTTTTAAAAACTAATTTTATAGTCATAACAGCCATTAAATTCAATTGCTTTTAACGGAAGTCAATAAATACGCTTCTATGGTAGGACAAGGATATATTTTATTCATAAGTTATCAACAAGACATCACAATAAGTGATATGACTCTGAAAACAACGACAAATACAGGCAAAAACGAAAAAAATTAAGCACAAAAGTGTGAGAAGAAAGTGTTGAAGCCATTTAAAACATAGGGTTTTCTCTTAGAATTTTATCTGTGATCAACATAACGCTTTTCGTAAGCCAATAGAAACTATGATTTTCAAATTAATGTGATACGATCTCAAAAGGAACCAAAATTACTAAAAAAAACTATACAAGAATTGAAAAAATTATATGGGAAAACTCGTGGTATTGAACTGATAAAAACAATATTTAGAAGATAGAACAGCAAATCTGATTAATTTTTTATACGGTAAAAATGGATGGTTTCTTGTCATTATCAAGAGTGACTTACAGCTCTAGAAAACAAGTTTAGGTTCGGTTATTGTTCAAAAAAGATTTCGAAAAATTAATTTTGTAGTCCTAACGTCTATTAGCTGTGCACTCAAATCACTACATAGGTTCACTTAATTCACGTTAGGAACCCTCTTGCACTTTTTTTATTCGTTCTATGACCTATGACTTCATAAATTTATTAAAATCTCGGACAGAAAATCAAAATTTCAATAAAATTTCTGATAATTCAGAGTCGAAGCCAAAGGAAAAATTATGAGCGATTCCTTGAAAACAATTTTTTTCGTTGGGCATCAATTGAATGTAAATAAGGTTTGTCAATAACGAAAACTCTATATGAAAAGTGACTAAAAAACAATTTTCTAAAAAAATCTCTCAAAATGAATTTGAAATTTTTTCACAAAGTTTCCGTATGGGAGCAAAGCTATCCTTTTTACTCTTTTTTGTCGGTTGTTTACACAAAATTGTTCACTTTTGTAGCGTGAAGTGTAATTTTAAATTAAAATTTTAATAGATGAAAATCTTTTTTTAATAAAAATCACGCTCAAAGTGATCAAATTCATGCAAATATCCCGTGTTCACTCAAAATTTTAAACCTCGATAACTTCTCGACAAATACGAAGTTCAAAAATTCTTTTTTATTTCGAATTTTACGCTGGACGAGCTTTTTGATGATACCGCTCAGATTTCTCTTTGATGAATATATCGATCGGCCAATATTTACTGAACAAGTAGGGTCGGAACAATGATCAAATAGTTTTTTTCTTTAGTTCCTGAGCACCCACAAAAGAAAAGACATGCCAAAAGTTTAAATGAATTTTGAAATTGAGGTGTTAGTTGTCTAATTCACTTTTCGTTTCGAGAAACAGCAGATTTACTGTTTCTCTTAATGTTGATGACCAAATTGCGGCTGTATTTATGGTACCAAATGACTCAAAGCAAGTGGCTTTTAGTAAAAAATAATAAATTAGAAGCTGAATATAAAGAAGTGCAGCTGAAAACAGATGTATTTGATGTCGCATATTTCAATGCTATATACGGCAGAATCTAAAAATATCAACCTGCGTGAAGGCAAAATTTTGTGCTGAGATGGACTACGAAATTTTTGTACTTTAAAAGAGTTATTTTCTGATGCTTTTGCGTTTAACAGAGCATCTATGCTGCAAATTGTACATCATTAATCAAGTCATCTTTTGTTCGGCATTCAACACAACATATTAGAAAATTTGTTTCCCTCTGCGTAAAAAAATTAATTGTTTCGGAAAAAATTTACAAGGCAGATAACGCCTTGATGTGCTTCACTTCAGTTTCATTTTGCAGGAATTGTGTGAAGTGACGATAAATAGTTTTAGCATAATTTGACGCTGTAAGAAAGCGCAATCAATAAGGCAAAGCTTAGTTGCGTCAATGTATACGTCATTTTTAGGAGAAAAAATTGGTTTGTCCTACTGGGACCGGTAAAACGTGCTCATCATTTTGAGAATTCCTTGTCTTAGAGTGTTAAAAACTTCCGATTAGCGATGATAATTTGGTGTTCTTTTGTTTTCATTCAATTGCCTAGATGTATGTGACTGCTCTTCATTTTGTTTTTGTTTTGTCAATGAAAAAAAGGGGGTGGTTTTTTACCAGCTGCCAGGAGTGCTTTTTAAACAAAATTAGATATTTTGCTGCAGCTCAGTATGGTTTTTTGCATTGAACTTGGGCAATTATTTTGTCGCTGTTAAATTGTACAAATTTGCTATTTTCAACGTAATGAGTGCTTGCATTACAGTTTAAAGCGACAGTTTTCCATCGAGCAGTTCACTTTGTGTGGGAAATTATTTAACTACTGTGTAAAAAATCAATTGGCTTTAGATTAGAAGGCGCGCTAAATTTGTATTAGCGCCATTTTCGTTTCCAAAGTAGGCATTATTTTCCTTCAAATGTTACCCATTCAGCTTCAAGAGCAGTCAAGGATGGAACATTTTGTGCCTAAAATGTAAACCTTTTCCTATTCCCAATTAAATTGGTGTTTTATCTCTGTTGAACCATTTTAAACGCAAATTTGTTTGTTGACTTGAAATTGTTTCATCCTCAATAAAAGTTTGCTTTAAGTTTCTAGCGCCTCTCAAGCCAATCGTCAGTTTCGAGGAAGTTAAAAATCAAGTTGGCCGTTTTCAGATTTAGTTCTTTGTTTGTTTAACTCTTTCTAACCGCATCAATGAAATGGTTTTTAAGCTAAAAGCAATGGCTTTTGTTGGTTTTACTCTCGCTGTTAAATATTTACGTGCAGTTGTTAACTAGCTTTTAGTGCTAATATAGAGAAGACAGTTAGCAGTAGTAGATGTCAATTTGTTCCATTGCTACTATTGGTACCATTTCCACCCCACCAATGGAACATTGAAGCTTCTGCTGATAGGAGGAGGAAGCGATTATCCCCTGCTATTAAAGACGTATATTTCTGTCTACTGTCGAAAAGCAATCGCTCAAATTATTTAGAGACCTTTTCATTTATCAGCCCTCCCAGGTAAGTGACGCTTTAATTTAGGCCTCCTACTCAATTTTTTACTTCCGTTCGCGCTGTACACTGATATATGCTCGGGTTTTTACCCTAGTGGTACTGTGAAGCTGAAATGACGCTGTGCAGTATAATGTAATGAGGTAGAGTTCGTGAGTTACAAAGGAGTTCTAGTTGGTATGTCTTGTATTCTTGTGATCTTTCGCATTTCGATTGATAAAAAATGAGGCTATGCTTTTTTGTCCAATTTGAACACAAAGGAAACTCACGCTTTAAATCGAACGTGAGCCACGAATGTTCCTGTGTTCGAAATTAACGATATTCCAAAACTGTGAAATTATAGTTCTCATTTATATATTCGCTTCATCGTTGAGCAAAAATACTGTGGCTCCCATTGAAGACGCGGCTTATCAACTAAAACGAACCCAGGTTGAGGTTCCAGGCGGAAGTGACCTCGGATCAGAGTCAAGTTCAACGCACAAAGTGTGTTTCCAGACCAAATCTGCAGGGTCTGAAATTTGGTTCGAGCGCACAATAGTATGATCAGAGCTTCGGTTTCGAGATGGTCTGATCAGAGGTGACTTCCGGATGGTAATGGTATGATCAGAGGTCATTTCTGTTTGATCAGAGGCAGATTGACGCACACAGTCTGATCAGAGGTTACTTTTGTCTGGCACGGTCTGATTAGGGGTCACTTCTGGATGGCACCTCAACCTGGAATATATATATATATATATATATATATATATATATATATATATATATATATATATATATACATATAGTTACTGACATTTTGCTTCTGATTTTTCTACTCATTAGAGGTCAAGCAGATCAATTATCGGGCAGACAGTGTATATGAGTTTATGAGTTCAATGAATTGTATCTAATTATTGCAAATTAAATATCTAAGTTCAAAGTAATCATATATTTTTTAATTGCTCTTGAACGTAGTTCATAGCAATTTTTGTAAATTGTAAACTTGTGTGTCTTTTTATGCAGAACTTTCGCTTGACAATTTTGACTTTTCGAGTGACTTTTACGCCCTTGACTTTTTGCGTTTCGCGTGATCTAAAACTCTCTCTCAATCACAATTTCAAGCAGCTGAACTCAATTGGCGGCAATTTAATACAAAAAGTCAAATGAAAAGGGCGTCGAAACTGGTGTCATTTTTTACTTTAAAACTTGATAGTGGTATATGTTAACCTCTAATGTGGTTATTTGAAGCCCACTATTGAACTTCTTAGTCCCATTTAGGCTCCCCCTACCTCCCCCCTCCGACTGAAGCAGGCTGCAACTGATTAGAGCTCCAACTAGTCGTTCGAGAGCAATTCTTCCGACGTTTAGTCGGTTATGTTTAATTTTTAGTTTCATAAAACTAATTTTCAAATGCAGGATGATGGATTTCATTATTTTCAACAATTTAGGAATGACATACTCATTCAGTTCACAGCTAAAGTTCTTAGGACTTGCTACCTAATTTCATTATTCAGAGGTCACATATCAAAATATTGGTGTTCAGAGAACGTGTAATTTGTCTTATCTTAATTTTTAATATATTATGGTTTGAGCGCCATTTTCTCGCAAAATTTATCGAATATTTGTTTTTGTCTGTATTTGTCGTTCCTTCCTCTAGACATGCAACACATTCTTGACAAGAAGGGGTGTCAATGTTTTTATATGGAGATATGAATGAATATTGATCTATCTAAAAATTTAAATTGAAGTCGAATGGTTTTCATTAAATGACATTATTAGTTTTCTAAAAATTTACGATTTTTTTACTTCGCGGTTTTGTTATTTTTGTCTACTTGTTACCGAGTCTCATTAAACTCTGGTCCCATGCTTTTTTTCTAGCGGAGTACAAATTCATTTGTTTAAATTATGATTTATTTGACGCTATTTTTTTTCTTTGTTATTAAGTTTTTTTAAAAAAAAATTGACGTTGATTTTTGGTTGTAAATAATTTTTGGTGTTGTTATTTGATTTTATTGCTTGTTTTGTTTTGTAGTCTAATTATTGGCAAGTATCATCGGCCATCTAATGCTGATTTTTGTCCCAGTGATTTGAGTTGGAACCAGTTTATATACACCAATTATTTTTCAAGTACATTTGAATGAAAATTCTTGAAAATTTTCTTTCTCTTCCTCGTTTGGCAGACAATTTAAGCCAAAAATTTGGATCAATGGGATCGGGATATTACGTGCAAACGCACATTACAGAGCCTCCTTGTTTTAATTTCTAAATTGAAACAAAAGTTATTTATTGAACTTCCGGCTTCATTATTTCGTTCAGCCTAAGCACATACACTATGTTTTATTTCTTCGTCAAAGCTAGAATACCTGCTGCTCAAAGTTTTTGTGCCGAATTGAGCAGCTATAGTGAGGCTCTACTAGTCATTTAGCGGGATATTCAGAAAATTGTGTTTTTTCTCTGATTAGTTAAGTGCCAATTTTTAAATCAGATACTGCTGCTTTGCTTAAACGAATGGCAACGTGCTAGGGAAGCCTATTTCTCTCTTTTTATGAAGTCTTTACTTTGTCGACCCTCCGTCTATCTGTCAACCTTGTTGCGAAAAAGATTTATTTTTAAAAATATATGAAAGCCGTTTCCTTGATTAGAGAATACGCATACTATTTAACTTGAATAATGTTGTGACTGGGGTTTTGTGAAGTTGTGTATTTACTCCTGTTGAGTATGTGCTACTAAAATGGACATTTTATACTAATGAAATGTACTGTTACTAACTACCGAGTAGTGGTCTTTGATTAAGGCCGAGAAGCAGGCCAGGATGGTTTTCCATTATGCTTGTCTAGAATAAAGTAACAAATGATCAGGAATTAATTTCCTCTCAGACTGAGTACTCCCGTCTTCGCATGCAAAAAGACGAATGGTCTCGGGGCCTACTAATCTTGATCAATGAGACAAATTTTTCTCCTAATAAATTCTTCTTCTCCATTAAAAAAAGATGAAAAATTTAGATATTGCTCCTCAATCGCAGTCCTCAAGGTTTGTTGCTCCACTTATAGATGTTTTGGAAGCATTTTTTGCAAAGAAAACGGAAACTTTATGTGCCTTACAGTTGGAAATTGTTCAAGGATTGTTTCATCTTCATGCCCTGTTGTACATCTTGGAAAATGCTTCTTTGTTCTTCTTAGCTTAACTGATTTGATAATATATACAGGCAAAAAAAATCATGAATAATTTGAAAATAGTAAGACCCGGTATATAACTTGTGTAGCAATTATTCACAATCTTGTTTTTTTACCTTCTGTTGTACAAATATCGTATTAAGCGTCAATTTTTGCCGGTGCACTTAACTGATAACACATTAAGTCAAAAGCCAATCAGCGTCTTTTTTTGGAATTGGTATTTGATTGCTCTTGAACACAGGCTGAAGAAATTTTTGTAGTTTTCCTGCCTTTTAATTGATCAGCATTGATTTTCTGCATTGATTTTAGTATTGATCAGTTTAACTTCTCGTGTGCTTTTTGCCCTTCAGAATTGCGTGATGTGATTTTTTGTTTCATTCAAAATATTTGCAGCTAAACTCAATTGATAGCAACTTACTACAACTAAAGAATTTTAAAGCAGGAATTGAAACGCGTGAAAACAATTTGGAGTAGTTTGAGTTTTGAACAAAACTGGAGAGTTGAGAGGAAGGAGAGTGGTCTTTTTGTTCGTTTCGCAATTTTCGAGAAGCAAAATTGCAGGTGTGAAAAAATTTTCTCCAAGTGAGCGGACTTTCTTCATCAAGTTCGGCTTTTTCAAGCAGCGTTTTTTATTTCAACTAACCTTTTGGTTAATAATATTGGTTTTAGGATTGCTTTGATAGTTATTTAAAAGTTTTTTTTAACTGTTACTAGTTATTAGCTGCTTTTGAGGTTTTTCAGCCATTTATGCAAATTTTGACCGGTATTTGTTTTATTCATTACTTCGGGAAATTTAAAGACGCCTATTGCTCAGAGAAAGTTTTGATAGCAATTGGGTAAAGTTCAGCTGGCAAGAACTTTTTTGCAACAAAAACCTTGTCGAAAAAAGAGCAATTTGGAAAATTTTTCTCGTAATATATTGCAGTTTTTCAAGGTTTCTTAAAAATTAGACAGGTATGTGACCCTACTGAGACTTTCTTGTTGCTGTCTTGACATTTTAATGGTCTCAGAGTTCGTAGAAATTGTTTTCTTTTCTATATCCACGTTTATTATACTATGATGTAAATGAATTTTATATGTTTTTCACTTTGGTTTGTTTATGGGGCCAAATAATTCATATATTCACTTTCAACTGCTTTTTTCATTTTATTTATCGGTTTAAATAGTAAGTAGTTTTCTGAAATTTTGTATTTGGTAGAGACGACAGATTTCTTCGGCCGAAGTTTTTTTTATTAGGACCCGAAAAATCGAGAAGTGAATAATTTTCTGATAAAGTTGTTTTGACGATCAAATTCCAAAAGCGGAAATAGAGTTTTCCTTCTTTTGACAGAGAGGGAGAAATTTAAGTGTATAAAGGTAAAATATGCTTAGTTGGATTAAAATTTGTATTCACGTGTCTATTTTTGGTGCTGTTTTTTTTTGGTTTTTGAAGTTATTATGGTTTCATAGAGGTTGTTGTAGTTTCTAGTGGCAATACTGAGGTTGGTTTGATAGTGTTTCAAAGTTTTTGAATAGTGTTTGATAGTGTAAAAAGTGTGTTTAGAGCTAACTCGAAAATTTTTCGACTACTCTGCGGGTTTTGAAACTTTTGAAACAAATTTTGGCCCTTTGTACTGCTTTTAAATTATAATTTGAAAAATTTGATTCTATTGCTTTTAGGCACTGTCTACAAATTGGATTCAGTACAAATTTGTTATTTATAGAAAATAAAAAAAAATGAGCAATTGGATAAAAATTTTGCAATTTAATAGTTTTCCTTTTATTTTTTTTAAAAAAAGGGGTGTTTTTCAGCTTAACATATATAGCTCATATTTGGTGGGCATTTTAATAGCTTTGTTTGAGTGAAACAAACAAAATTTTTTTGTGTTTGTGTACTTAAATATCTGAGAAAGATAGATACAGTTTACTGTTTCTTAAGAATGAGTTCTAATTTTTAAGTCTTTCAATTATTTTCTCTGAATGGAGGCGTTCTGCCAGGAAACACTATTGATTTGAAAGGCTAGGTTTTTCTGGCAAAGACAGCTTTGAATTGTTTCCGGAATTCTTTCGGTTATGTTTTCAATTTTTTAATGTTCTCTATCGAATTATCATCGACAAGAAGTAAGTGTTTTTGTTGCGAAACTTCTGAAAAAGTGTACACTGGAATTATTTTTTGCTATTTTCTTGAGCAGACAACTATAAAATTGAGCTTCAATTTGTCCTTTGAGAACAATTCGTTCGATATCTCTCGGTAAGTTTTGAAATTTGAATTACCCACGAGGTTTTAATTTTAATTTCTGATAAGATTTTTTTCTCTCTTAGAGTGACATTCTGTCCATACAGAGAGCGAGAAAAATAAGTGTGAATGTAGGAGATACGCGACTAATTTTTTTTAATCATTTACGGTTTTTTCGAAACATTATTTTAGTATTTACTTTTCAAAATGTTTTCTAGGTTTTTCTAAAGCATATTAACAAGTGACTCTATGATCGGCGGGAACTTTTGAGTAGTTAAGCCCATTTTAGAAGAAGATTTTAGCGGTTTTTGAGCTCTTCTCATGCTTTTTGTGTTTGGGGTTTTTTTGGTTGAAATTATCTTTTATGTTGGTTTTCGTGGACGTTTAATTGGCACTAATTGTTTTCAAAAATATGAGAGATATTTGTCTTGCGCCTTCTTAATATTTGTTTTGCTGTCTTAAGATTAAATCTAGTTAATTACAAGTCTCATGGGCTGCTGATGAGGCATAAGTGACTCAAAAAATTTGGTGTTTTTGTTGTTATTTTTTTGTGTTGTCAATAACTTATGAGGCATAATTTAATATAAATATTATATTGAAGTCCTGGCTAGTGGCGTTTATGACTCTTGCGCTATTGTTATCAAAAAATTATCAATGTGATCTAACATTTGATGAAAGTGATTTATTTTTAAAAACCGGATATTTTTTTGCCTCTTCAAACAGAAGTTTTTAGGGTCGTATGCTTTGTTGACTATCAAATATTGCTTGGAATATGGTAATGTTCAGGTCCTTTATTTTATTCATTTCTTTGAAATATAATTAAGGACGTGCATGTCGTGCTCTGATTAAATCAACAGGTTAATTTTCACTTTAATTGAATATTATTTCCGGTCAAATTTTAAGGACAACACATAAGTTACACATCTTCTTCCGATTCAAATTGTGTCATCTCAGTTTATGACTTCTCTGCTTGTTTAACTGCTCTCAAACAAAGTTTGTATCAATTATATTAGTTCGGTGGTCTTTTTACACAGTTTTTTGCTTGATCGATTTTTCTTCAGACCTTTGAACTTTTCGTCCTCCAAAACCAGGTAAAGCCCGGAGAGCATTCAGTTACTAAACAGCTCTCGTACTGCCTTGCGCCTTACTGGTCTCTAAGTATGCAATTCGCTGAAACCTTTTGAGGAGACAATTTTATGGTGTGAAGGCGGTTCGTATTTAAAAATTTGACCTCCCCGCCAGTCACCCCCCCCCCCCTTCCCCGCCCCACTCAACCCCCTCTCTCCAACACACCCACGCTCCACCAACTGACGATTTGGTGCTCCCTCTCGTCCACCCCTCCCAACCCTACCCCCCCCCCCCCCCCCCCCTATCGCTTGAACCCCTCCTCCTCTATCGCTTGACTCCCCTTTCTTTTTGTTTCCACTTTCTCCCTTGTTGTGGGTTTTGATTTTAATAGTAGGAATTATTTTAAAAGGCTGGATTAGTCTTTGTTTTGTCTATTAGTTTCAGTACAACTATCAGCTTTAAGCCGTGTTAGATTTAGCCGCGTCAAATAGTATGCCATCAATTAAAATGTTAAAATGCTTGCGTACATCTGGAGTATCCGAAGTGATTGTCGACTAAGTCCATGCATAATTCATTAAACCGTATTGCGTGCATATGTAACTTCAATAGTTGCAACAGAAGGGAACAAATTGCGCTGAATTTAATGAATTTACTTACAACAGCCTCAAAAAAGTCAAACTTAAGAACTACTTCTTTCTTTAACTATACCATTCCAAGGGTTTTAGCACAGTAATTCGTTTTTCATGATTTTTTTTACTCACATCGACTCATAACGCCGCAGAGTTATACCCAAATCGCCACGGGCAAATCTGCCCAATCTGCGTGTCTTTTGTTCCTTTTTCCTAAAAAATACAATGAAAATGCAACATCATTTCGAAAAATAGTGCTTTAACAAAATCGGGCAAAATTGAAGCGAATTGAGCAACCCGTTTTTGCAAAAGTGTCCGAATTGTCCGCATGCTGATGCATGCTGATATTCGCGAGTCATGTACAGCTGTTCTGCTCGATTTTAGTATCTCTTTTCCGCACTCTGCATAACTCTATTACGCACTGAATGTATCTATAATCAGCAGTTAATGCATCTTTAATCCGCAATTGTGACTAATTTATTTTTAATTTTTGATCATTTAAAAGTGGTTAAAAGCCTTATTATATACCATAATACCATATCTGGCTTGGATATGTTTACCATACCTATCATGAATTTCAAAAAACCCTCAATTTTGTCATGTAATTTGAATTTATCTGTTGAATCACTTTTTTCTTTCTGGTAAGAGGCGTGAAGCAGGCAACATTTTATCAAATCTTAGCCAGTATAGTTGACACTCACCACCTTCTCACTCCTCATTCTGGATCCTTACTTCTCAATTCAAGATTACATCACTTTTCCGAAATTACTAATTACATCACTTTTCATACAGAGGAATTTGTCAGAAATTAATACCAACAATACTCTTGATACAGAAGGACTTTTCAGAAAAAAATAATATCATCTTTGATATAGAGGCATTTTTCAGAAAGTAATAATTAAAAGGTACCTTACTTTTCATACAGTGGGACTTTTGAGGAAATTAGTAATTACATCGTTTTGCATGCAGCCGTATTCACCCCTCCACCCGTCCCAACCCTACCCCCCCCCCTATCGCTTGAACCCCTCCTCCTCTATCGCTTGACTCCCCTTTCTTTTTGTTTCCACTTTCTCCCTTGTTGTGGGTTTTGATTTTAATAGTAGGAATTATTTTAAAAGGCTGGATTAGTCTTTGTTTTGTCTATTAGTTTCAGTACAACTATCAGCTTTAAGCCGTGTTAGATTTAGCCGCGTCAAATAGTATGCCATCAATTAAAATGTTAAAATGCTTGCGTACATCTGGAGTATCCGAAGTGATTGTCGACTAAGTCCATGCATAATTCATTAAACCGTATTGCGTGCATATGTAACTTCAATAGTTGCAACAGAAGGGAACAAATTGCGCTGAATTTAATGAATTTACTTACAACAGCCTCAAAAAAGTCAAACTTAAGAACTACTTCTTTCTTTAACTATACCATTCCAAGGGTTTTAGCACAGTAATTCGTTTTTCATGATTTTTTTTACTCACATCGACTCATAACGCCGCAGAGTTATACCCAAATCGCCACGGGCAAATCTGCCCAATCTGCGTGTCTTTTGTTCCTTTTTCCTAAAAAATACAATGAAAATGCAACATCATTTCGAAAAATAGTGCTTTAACAAAATCGGGCAAAATTGAAGCGAATTGAGCAACCCGTTTTTGCAAAAGTGTCCGAATTGTCCGCATGCTGATGCATGCTGATATTCGCGAGTCATGTACAGCTGTTCTGCTCGATTTTAGTATCTCTTTTCCGCACTCTGCATAACTCTATTACGCACTGAATGTATCTATAATCAGCAGTTAATGCATCTTTAATCCGCAATTGTGACTAATTTATTTTTAATTTTTGATCATTTAAAAGTGGTTAAAAGCCTTATTATATACCATAATACCATATCTGGCTTGGATATGTTTACCATACCTATCATGAATTTCAAAAAACCCTCAATTTTGTCATGTAATTTGAATTTATCTGTTGAATCACTTTTTTCTTTCTGGTAAGAGGCGTGAAGCAGGCAACATTTTATCAAATCTTAGCCAGTATAGTTGACACTCACCACCTTCTCACTCCTCATTCTGGATCCTTACTTCTCAATTCAAGATTACATCACTTTTCCGAAATTACTAATTACATCACTTTTCATACAGAGGAATTTGTCAGAAATTAATACCAACAATACTCTTGATACAGAAGGACTTTTCAGAAAAAAATAATATCATCTTTGATATAGAGGCATTTTTCAGAAAGTAATAATTAAAAGGTACCTTACTTTTCATACAGTGGGACTTTTGAGGAAATTAGTAATTACATCGTTTTGCATGCAGCCGTATTTTTTGGAAATCAAAGGTCTTTGAAGAGGAGTATCATAATTTTTGTCTCAATTTTTGTCTGGATTGGAGAAGAAACCTTTTTTAAAACGAAATAATCCAAATCTAACTATTTGATTACTGAATGATTACAGTGTCATTGGGTTAATTAATGCTATGCGGCTATTGCATAACAACCAATTGGTCAGTTATAATTCACTTGTTCCAACCAACTGGAATTTTCGTATGGCCATTGTAATTATTGTCATTTAAGCTGTCGAACATGAAGGTATCGTGCCTTTATAATCGTTGACTTCTTGGGTCGCTATGAAGCAACTCAAATCACACCATAATTATGATATTAAAACCCTTTCACTCTGTATATTGAATGTTATGGCACTGCCGGCTCATATCGTTGAGTAGCTTACTTATCATTTGCTTGTTCGTGGATTCTAAGGGACGTAACGTGTGCAATTGTACGTTATTGAGATTGAAATCATTTTTTATGCTCAATTATTACCGCTGTAAACCTCTTTCATATGCTCAAGTGTGCGCACTACGTCAAGCACTATAGCTTATTATAGATAGTTTAACTGCGGATTAAAGACCAGTTCAAAAAAATACATAATTAAACTGAGCGATGAAGTTCTACAGGACTTGTCACCTAATCTCCAATTTGAAATCATATCCATTTCGCAAAAATGAGAAAACCACTGTTGCAAAAAAAATCTAAACTTGGCTCCTAATTTTGCTCTTTTTACGTATCTAATTTTCTAACAATTTTTACTAAGGATTTAATTTTGCGGTATATCTCTGCGTCTTATTGCTTGTTGGATTTCTGCAAATAGGTTTGCATTAGTCTCTGCTCACAAAATTGCACTGCATTCCTCTGAAGTCATGATTTGCGCGAAGAGCAAACGTAAGCGTCAATTAAGGTCAAATTATAAGCAATATTAGTTGAGTAAAACTGAACAGATACTTGAAAATCCTTGCGCTCATCTCAAAAGTTAGTTATTTTATAGACGTGAATCTTCTTTTGCTTGCTTGAAATGTTTTTTATTGATCTTTGAATAGGAAAAAAAATTGAATAGGAGTCTTGAATTTAGAATTGACACACTGATAATTCCAAGGTTAATAAACAAATAATAAGTATACGAAAAATATACGAATAGAAAAGTGGTAGAATTTTGATTTTTTTTATTTGTGTCAAACAAAAAGTCGTACAATGTGCGAGTTAGAAAAGGATATTGATTACTTAAATTTCGATTTGTAAACATTTTTAAAAGATGGGAAGATATATCGCAGCTTTCTCTCCGTATCATGCTAACGGCATCCTTGTCTTCTCTTCAATGTTTTTATTAATATGAATATCACGAGTTGTCCAAATGCAGAATTGTTTTGCTTTGAACCAAAACGCTTTTGTGTTTAGTTATTCATAACTCTCGCACAAGCAGTTTCTTCCATTTTGAAAGTATTTAGAGAATAAAAATCTCGTCAAGTATTTAGAGAATAAAAATAGTTTCATGGAATGATGTAAGAACTGGGGCGCAGGAGACTTTCTTTTTATGCTAAAAATAATCCCACGGTGTTAGAAAACCGAAGTGAATTATGTACAAAATGAAGAACTGGATGTTTTCCCTTGATAAAGCCGTTTGTTAGGTTGAAAATACGGGCATGATTCAGCTGGCTAAAAAATATTTGGTGAAAAATCACGAAAAGAAAGAAAAATTTTCTGCAGTTCCTAAATGCATAATGAAAGCTTTGTGGATTATATTTAAAGGAATTGCATTCGAAAAAGGATCTCACATGATATGCAATTCAAATTTAGAGTGATCGCATTGAAGGGTGTATGTGAAACGATATGAGCAACCAAGGCAATGTTTTCAAGTGGATTTGTAATGTTTTTGTAAGTCCTCTTGCCCATATTTTTAATCGAAAACTTATATTTTTGTTCCGACCCCACTTATTGCGGGGAGGCTCAAACGGAATTTTTTTGTTGAGTCAATTTTGTCCGATCGATATAATCATCATAGAGAATCGTGAGTGATATTAATGAAAAAGTCTTCGAGCTCTGAATTTGCGATAAAAAAGATTTGTTTAATTAATTCCTTTTTTTGAGGAGTTAATGACCCTTAAAGTTTTGTGAACAATTCTCTTTGTGTGTGGTTTTGTTCACTTTTAGCGTCATTTCTGCTCACTTTTCTTTGTGTCAACACGTTAATTGAAAATTTTGTTTCAAAAAAAATAAAATATGAACCAATTTGGTGTTCCAAAAAATGAGAAACTTTTAGAGAAAATATTGAGAAAAATTTTTACTGCTTCGAAACTGTGTTTTTGTAATTTTTTTTAAATGTTTTGTGTTTCGCTTGCATTTGTTCTTTTTTGCAGTCCTATAGCTTTGTTTGGTTGTTAAAAAGTGGAAAACGTTTCCTAAGGAGGAGAAAACGAACCTATATAAAGCAACGAAGGCATAGCTGATGGCTTTTAGGACTTGGAATATAGTTTTTGGAAAAAAATTAAACGTTAACCGTTTTTTAAAATCATTTCTATAAAACTGTTGGTTGGTACCAAAAGCCCATATTGTCAGGTCCCAAGTGCTTAATATTGAAGCAAAATTAGACTGGATAGTCTAATTTTGTTTCAATATTGCTTCAATATTGAGGCAAAATTAAACTGGATGTTTTCCCTTGTTAAAGCCGTTTGTTAGGTTGAAAATACGGGCATGATTAAGCTGGCTAAAAAATATTTGGTGAAAAATCACGAAAAGCAAGAAAAATTTTCTGCAGTTCCTAAATGCATAATGAAAGCTTTGTGGATTATATTTAAAGGAATTGCATTCGAAAAAGGATCTCACATGATATGCAATTCAAATTTAGATTGATCGCATTGAAGGGTGTATGTGAAACGATATGAGCAACCAAGGCAATGTTTTCAAGAGGATTTGTAATGTTTTTGTAAGTCCTCTTGCCTCTATTTTAATCGAAAACTTATATTTTTGTTCCGACCCCACTTAGTGCGGGAGGGAATATATGCTCAAACCGAATTTTTCTGTTAAGTCAATTTTGGCCGAACGATATAATCATCGTAGAGAATCGTGAGTGATATCAATAAAAAGGTTTTCGAGCTCTGAAATTTTAAAAAAAAGATTTTTTAAAACAATTTTTTTGGAGGAGTCATTGAGCCTCACATTTTTTAAGATAATTCGTTTTTGTGTGTGTTTTTGTTCACTTTTAGAGTCATTTCTGCTGAATTCTCTTTGTGTCAAAAATTTAACTATAAAATGTTTTGTAAAAATAAAATATGAACCAGATTTGTGTTCCTAATAAATGTGCAGCGACAGAGGTAATTTTGGTCTCAATAAAGAAGTTGACAAATTAAAGACTTTGAATCTATCGGAGAACCATTTTTCAATTCTTTATTTTTTTTTTATTTCAATCAGAGACAATTCACAAATCCTGTCTCGCTTTCATTATTGATATACTCCACCTATGTTTTTTTTTGTTTTTGGGGCATCATAGTTCTTGGCTTTTATTTCTTTGAAACTGTGTTTTTGTAATTTTTAACGAAGTTTTGTGTTTCTTGTGCATTTGTTGGTTTTTGCAGTCCTATAGCTTTGTTTGGTTATTAAAAAGTGGAATACACTTCCTAAGTAGGGATAGATGAACCTATCTGAAGCAGTGAAGGCATACTTGATGGCTTTTAGGGCTTAGAATTTATTTTTTGGTTAAAAAAACGTTAGCCGCTTTTTAAAATCATTCCTATAAAACTGTTGGTCGGACCCAATAGCACATAGTATCAGGTCTCAAGTGCTTAATAGAATCGAAAATTAGTTTGGTTAGTGTTTAAAAATAGATTTTGGTTTCCATGGTTGGGTTTTTGACTTAGATTTAACTATGACTTAGATTTAACTATGTCAAAAATTTAACTATAAAATGTTTTGTAAAAATAAAATATGAACCAGATTTGTGTTCCTAATAAATGTGCAGCGACAGAGGTAACTTTGGTCTCAATAAAGAAGTTGACAAATTAAAGACTTTGAATCTATCGGAGAACCATTTTTCAATTCTTTAAATTTTTTTGTTTCAATCAGAGACAATTCACAAATCCTGTCTCGCTTTCATTATTGATATTTTACAAATTTTCATTATTTTCATTATTACAAATTTTCATAATTTTTATTTTGAATTTGTTTTTGAAGTTTTTGTGCATTTTTGATGTAGTGTCTAATTTTCACAATATTGAAGGTTGCCATTATCGTTGAAAAGATTTTGATAAAATTATGAACTAAAATTAAAGAAGGTTATTAGCGAATAGCGTTTTGTTTAAATGGCTAGTTTCTTTTTGCATTCTTCTTTTGAGTTCACAAATTGGCCTGTATCTGTTGTCGTTTTAGTAGTGCTAAGACACATTCTGATAAATAAATGATCTCGTTACACGTTCAATGTGTTTCGTTGGAAGCCAATGGTTTTAGTTGCTTTGTTACTAGGAGTTGTCTTTAATGTTTTTTTAGTGAACATTTGTTATTAGTTATTGTTTTTGTTAGTTGTTACGTTTTTATTGGTTAATAGAGTTGTGATTTTATTAAGTTACGTGTTAGTTTCTGTAAACTACCTTATCACAAAGCAGAGAAATCCAAGGGGCTTTGAAAAGGGGGTTCGATTTACCCTAGTCAATAATTTTTTACTGATGTGCTTAATTTTTAATAACTTTCCACTTGCACTTTTTTCAATTTTCTCGTTTTTGCCGGTAACTTTTTTTCATTATATTGCCAAGAAATTTCTGGAGAGAATTGTCAACCAATTTTTTAACAATTAGTGCGTTTGGCAATCATTCGACCGAATAGTGTTTTCTTAGCCGTGCAAAAGTATCGAGGCTGAACTTGATCTCACCATGGATCCTTACGAGTAAAATATTTAAGTATTAATGGTGCGCGGCCTTTTTGAAATATTTTCGCATTTTAAGCTCGTTGTTTAAACCTCTGGCACGAAGCTCAATTCAAGTCTCATATGTTGGCTGATACTGTTTACAAAAGTTGAGGCCCAGAAAAAAAATTTTGTGGTTTCAGAATAAAGCTCATGGTTTTCTTTGGCTCTGACCAATTGTTTTCGTAAAGCTAAGGTTTCTTATGTTTTAAATTGCTATACTTTCTGTAGTTCAATGACACGGTCTCAACACTCAGAAATCCAATTGGAGCCTAGAAAATGCTTTCAGTTGTTCTCTAATGTCTCTTATAACTTTGAATTCATTTGTTTTAAACTGTCGGTGAAATTTTTAACTTTGCCACTAATTTCTCTTATTTGTCTCAAGTTCTGGCATGTTCTTAGTTGGAGCAGACGGAAACCAATTCATGCGAGTTGTATGGTAAATCCTGTAACGGTTTTATGTTTAACTAATGGTTTCTTGGTTTTGATAATACCAGTTTTCACATTTTGAGCTGAATTGCACATTTTTTATGTACATTTTTCTTTCCTTGCCGGACTATCACCTTATTGGCAAGTCCGACTGAAGAAAAGCATAGTTGGAAAATTGCATAGCGTTAAAAAGGTGTCTAAGAATATTTTGATTGTTTTTGTTGAAAATATTTTGCCTTTGAGCTGAGACACAGACCTCTCGCAAAATTTTTTGTTTTTTCCTATGTTTGCCTTTTTTATGTGGTTGTAAGGCATAAACTTAATATTTACAGACCTAAATAGCTTCCCGAGGACATATAAATGAACCCACTTAAAGGTGTTAGTGGAGAGCTATTTGTTTAAATGACCTTAAAATTAACTTCAAAAAAACATCTTCTCATCTATCTCCTTTTTGCTTGAATTTTTGTCTCCATGTATCTCAATACCAAAAATAAAAAACCTGACCTACTTTCGTTGATTCAATTTTTATTTTTTTGGTTGGTTTTATTTTTTGACTGATGGCTTCGACTATTTAGTTTTATAAAAATGAATCTTCGAGATTTCCTACTGTTCGGTCTTTGAGTTTCTTTTGTTGTCATTTTAAATTTTTATATGTTGAAATGGTAAGTATGTAATGATTTACAGTTTTTGCTGATATTATTTTCAAATTTGATTGCCTTGAACACATGAGTGTCGTAAAATTGTTGATCAAGTTTTGTATTCTTTCTGTGTTTGTTCTTATTTTGTAGTCCCGAAACTTCGTCTCATTAACAACAGACACAACTGGCTTCAACGAATGATGCACCTAAGTCTTTATGTTTTTTGGTTAAAAACGTTTGTCTGTCACAACTTTTGAAAAACTCTGTTTTCGGAAACATAATAGGATTTTTGAGCTTCGCCATCTTTTTAAACCTTTTTTGGGTCGATTTGTAGCTTAGTCTCTGTAAATACAGGCCACAAGCCGTTTCCAGTACGCTAGGTTTCGAAAGGATTTAGTCCAATAAATTGTTTTTGGCTTTGTTACTACTGTTACTATGAGATTTCATAAAATTTTTAAATTTCATAAAATGTTCGATTAATATTAGTACATTATAAGGCAATTTTGTTTTCTTTTTAAATTATAACATTAATGGTAATTCCCATTGGCTTTAAATATTGATTCAAACGTTGATTCACAATTTTATCGAAACTTTGACTGTGCTTTTTACGATTTTAGTGACAAGTTTATGGTTTTAACGGCGTAACTGCCATTTTCGTGCAAAGTTTGAATGAATTTTTATTTTTGCAGGTATTTCCTTTCTTTTTGTAGTCGTAGGACGTACATTGGATAATAACAGGTCTTAAATGCTTCCTATTGAGACCCAAATGAAAATTTTAGTGTTTTCAGTTAATTTCAATTGATATTAATCAGTTTGAATTTAATTGTTTTCGAAAATAGAAACGTATTTTTGAATTTTGCACCCTTTTGTTCTTTTTTGTCGACCTGTTACCCAGTCGCACTGAGAACAGGTGCCACGTCTTTTCTGATGAAGTATTGGTTAATTTGGTTTGCTTAAGTTTCATCTGATGCAAGTTTGATTTTGTTATGTTTTTCTTTTTAATTTAGTCATCGTGTTTTGGTCGTAATTAATGTTTGTTATTTGATTTTTAATTATTGTCTTTTCTAGTTTTTCTATTAATAACAATTTTCATTGGCTCTCTAAAGTGGCATTATTTTTTCCATTAGTGGTTTGTTGAACGATGTGTGTTTTTGAAAGTTCTCTATCTCTTTCTCATTTGGTAGCCAATAAACTCAAGAATGTGGATGAATGAGGTCGGAACATTATGTACGTACTCCCAATACTGAGCCTCCTTGTTGATTTTTTGGAAACATAAACACTTTTACATCGTTTCGGTGGTATAGTGTTTATCTGACGGGGTTCTAGGACTCAGGCATGTAGTCAGTTTGTTGATTACTGGGGCGAAAAGATAAAAAGTTGGTTGAATAAATTGTTCTGCTTAATTGGAAATCAGCCAAGCTTTAAATGTGATGATTGATTTAAAATTTAAGAAATTAAACAATCGATTGTGCTGCAGTCTTCATGAATAATGGACTGAAATTTCACCATGAACTCATTCTACAAACAGATCATAGCGTAGACCAGAAATAAATAAGAAACACAACCAAAACTCTTGAAGGCTTCAACAGAAGTTGAAGGTTTTTCTGCACGTGCTAGCGTCGTTAATATATACTTCAAATTGCCTCTCGTTATCCAATGGAATAGCAATGGAATAAAATAATCCCCATAGAGCTATGAAGACAGATCAAGTTTTAGTAGCAGAACAATTTTCAGAGCTCCAAATGACCCTGTTCTCCACAATGAGTTACACGAGAGATGATAAGACGAGCTAATGCCTTTATGGAAATTGAGAAAGTTTAGGCAGGATTTCTGTATATATGCGCAACAACATGGCTTGTTCGAGTATGTGCGTAGCACAGTTTGTTCCATTATAACTCTCAAGGTTGCCAAAACAATCACCAATTTTTGCCAGAGAAACCGTTGGGAGTATCCGAAAGCGAATTTTAAGCATTGGAGAAAATTACTTGTACTTTTGAACCAAAAGACATGCATTTTTTGGCAGACATGAAGAAAAGCTCCTCTTTATCTCATTTTAGAAAGATAAGTGTAGTACAATTTGAAAGACACCGACAGATACAGACAAACCTTGCAAACAAAAACTCCACACACAAACATTAACACACGAGAAACCCCAACACCAAAAAAAAATTAAAATTTTCTTTTCGGCAATTGATCTTTTTTCATGGTTGGTTCGTCACCGTTCATTTAGGACTTTTTTCTAAATAACTAGGCGTGAAGTTGTCGATCTAATTCTATCGGTAATTATAATTTTGGCCCTAAACTTTGAAATAAAACATTTTGAATTTGTTTTAAATTTTTTTCTTTTTGATGTTTCATTAGGATAATGCAACAATTAAATTTTTTAAAACCTCGCAAATGTACCACCAGAGATTTGAAAAACATAATTTTGGTTTCGTACATATATAAATCCGCAATTTGTAAAATATAATAACGTATTTTTCTATATTTTATAATTTATTACAATTTTTACACACTGCCTCTATTTGTGTCTAAAAAATAAACGATCTAACTCTCTCTCTCTCTCTCT
This sequence comes from Convolutriloba macropyga, assembly GCF_964194025.1. Taxonomy (NCBI): domain Eukaryota; kingdom Metazoa; phylum Xenacoelomorpha; order Acoela; family Convolutidae; genus Convolutriloba; species Convolutriloba macropyga. The sequence continues at coordinate 65,259,629 of NC_134469.1, read as the reverse complement.
CTCTCTCTCTCTCTCTCTCTCTCTCTCTCTCGCTCTCTCTCTCTCTCTCTCTCTCTCTCTCTCTCTCTCTAAACGATCTAACTCTCTCTCTCTCTCTCTCTCTCTCTCTCTCTCTCTCTCTCTCTCTCTCTCTCTCTCTCTCTCTCTCTTTCTCTCTCTCTCTCTCTCTCTCTCTCTCTCTCTTATTTTCTTCCTGACTCCTAAAAGCGCAAAAAACGCACTCAAATATTTACAACCTCAACCAGACGCACACACACCCCGACACCTGAGTTTATTTCAAAAATTTTTTTGGCAACTGATCTACACTCATTATTTGTCAGTGTTAATTTATGTCTTGTTTGTTCACATCTGAAAACTAGGTGTGGACTTCTTGAGGAAATTTTGTCGGTAATTGTAAAATTGACACTAAAATTTGAAATAAATTTTTTTGAAGTTTTTTCCAAGCATTTTGTCGCTTCTGATATTTCATGAGTATAATGGGCCTGTTTACTCTTTTCAAAATTTTGCATATGTGTTACCAGCTAAATTTAATTAACACACTTTGTGCTTTAAAAGGCTAAAACCGCAACTTGTAGCAAACACTAAATAATTTTTCTCATTTTGTAAGTTTTCTGACAAATTTTACACCCTAGCTCTAGTTGTGTCAAGCGTAACGTTAATGGCTGTTCTTATATGGTAAAATTTAGGAAATTGAATTAATATTAAAGATCATTATCTTTGACGACTCATGTGTTTGTATGTTTCAGCCGAATAATTTCACGCAGACAGATCAACTAAGATTCTCTGCTTTTTCTCAGTGAAGAATGCCATTCGCAGCTTTCACTGCTTAGCAACATACTCAGTGAAATCCCTAAGTAGAATCTTGTCTAAGTGTTGATGAAGAAAAACAGAAGACAAGTTGTGGGTAAAAGAATGTCCTCTGAATCATACAGCTTCCGATTGGTGGTGTTGGGTGGGGGAAAAGTGGGCAAGACGTCAATCATTAGCCGAATGCTGCACAACACGTTTCCGCAATGCTACGTAGAGACCGTGGAGGATCTCCACTATAGATGTGTCAAGGTAATTGCCTGAAACTTCCCCACATATCACTGTCATGCAAGATCTGGTACTCGGACACCATATACTTTTTTAACCAGCATGACATTGACTCGTGGGCTCGCGCAACAAAACTCAAAACAATGATAGAGGCCTTGAATTTTACACGTCACCGTAACGATGCTTCACGACAGGTCGTTAAATTATTATTTTGATTCAATCGCATTTTTGATAATTAACCTTTTTGTCCCAAGATATCGGTTTCGGCAACACCTAGTAACGTATACTTAGAAGTGTTTCGAATGGAAAAAATTGCCTATACAATTCTCCCTTAGCATGGAAAAGATTGAAAATACTCTTTGTTACCGAATTCTTAATCCGCCTTCCTGGTGCTGAATATTCGTTTACTGAGCGTATTGCCTTATAAATGATATGAACAACCGCCAATTCACTTGGTTCATAAAATTAGACCACTTGTGTTGCCTTTTCTATTCCTTTTGCAAGTAGAAGCATTTATAAACCTGTCACAATATATAATTGAATGCCCGACATTCGAGCAAACTGAAATAGAGGAGCTAATTGAATGAAAAGTGAACACTTTAAAATTATTCCAACATCATTTTCTGGGATATTGCACATTTGTTTCGAAAGGGCTTCAGTCTCTTATCCGGGCCGAGGTCTTGCGGTGAATTTTCGTAAGAAATGCGGTGAAAAAAAATAATTTTCACCGCGTATTTCTTACATCTTTTTGCGGTGAATCGCTGTGAATTATTTATTATTTTCTCAGTATTCTTACAAAAAAGAATAGTCACTCTAGGGGTTTGAACTTCTAACCTCCTGCATACCTACATCATCTTAATCCACTGCGCCAACTCTCACTAACATCTTAAGTATTTCTTGTGAATTTAAATCAGATTGAGTAAACGATGGGAAGTGAATGTGGTGAATTTTTGTAAGAAATGCGGTGAATTTCGCGGTGAATTTTTGTAAGAAATGCGGTGAAATGTGGTGAATTATTTTTTTTCACCTTATTCACCGCAATCACCGCATTTCTTACACAAATTCACCGCATTCACCGCATTTCTTACAAAAATTTGCCCAAAAACCTCGACCCGGGTAAGAAATAGATTGCTCTGAGCGTCGGCATATTTTTGACTCCTTCTGCTGTCTTCTTTTTGTTGTGCGCCGGCTTCTTTTCACCATCTCGCCGCTGTCTTTACAACACTATATGTTTTCACTATTTTCCAGAACGCATTCATTGGGCAGCATTCTTTAGAACATATGCGAATTTTGAACTGCAATTTCTTGGATGCACTTAAAACATCTAGATTGAAAATTGATGACCTCTTTGTTTGTTCTAAATTGTAGTAAAGGCAATCAGAATCTTCGAGGTGATGCATAAGAGCACAATGTCCACTTCATAGAACTGCTCAGTATGATTCTGGTGTCTACGATTTTCCTCAATCCTAATGAGTTGCTTTTTCTCCATCATGCTATTTCTTGCCATTAATGGCGAATTTCATCAATACGTTTTGATTTCCCGTGTCGAATTTTTACCCCAAAAAAAAGATGTAAGATTAGGAAGGTAATCGGGGAAAATTTTAACCAATTCCTCTCAAAACTCTCATATCATTTTGGGTTAACTCGATGCAAGAGTGGGGGTGATGGAGGTAAAACAATGCAAGAGTAGGGGTATAGGGGGTAAAACGATGCAACAGTAGGAGTAATGGGGGTAAAATGACGCAAAAGTAGGGGGTAATGGGAGTAAAACGATGCAAGAGTAGGGTGTAACGGGGTGTAAAACGATGCAAGATTAGGGGTAATGGGGGTAAAACGATGCAACCATAGAGGTATTGGGGTTAAAACGATGTAAGAGGGGGGTGGTAATGGGGGGGGGGGGGGTGAATTGATGCAAGATTAGGGGGCTAATTTATTAAGGCGCAAAAATTTTTGGCGTAAAGTTCAAACCTAAACTACGTACATGTTAGTCCCAGTAGGAGTGCCGTACTGCTATAGAACGTTTTTATAAAAGATTGGAAAACTAACAAAGGTGACCTTTTACAATCTGCACTTGATAATTTCAAGTTTGATTTTTTAGACCAAAATTAAAGCCCACATGTCTCCAGTGATAATAATGGTAATAGAAATTATATTCCTGAATAAATCTTAAGCCGAGTTTTATCATGTGATTTTTAAGCACAATATTTGTAAGCTACGCAAAACTTAAGATCAACTTTTTTGCGTCAATTAGAGGGGAATTTCAATTCCCCGCACTCCTCATTACCCCCCTTATCTTACATCGTTTTACTAGCTAAAATTACTCCCTTAATTTTACATCTGTTTGAGGGTTTATTTTTGGGGGAAATCTAACAATTCTTACTTACTCCAATGACCCCCCTAATCTTAAACTGTTTTATCCCACTGAAATTGTCCCCCTAATCTTACATCTTTTTCTAGGGGAGGGGAGTAATTTCTGGGGTGTAAAATCTAATAAACCCCCGACTACCCCAAATTACCCCGCTAATCTTACATGAATTTACCCCCCCCCCTCCCACCCCTAAAATTACCCCCTAGTCTTCCATCTTATAGGGGGTAAAGCCTAAGAATTCCCGTGATTACCCGTCAATACCTCCAGCCCCCCCCCCCCCCCCCACAGACAATTACCCCCTTCTTTTACATCAATTTTTGGGGTACTCGGGTGTGGGGGCGGTTAATTTCGAGACGGGTTTCTTTCACCGCTGTTGGCAATGATGCGTTCTGCGAACGGTTTCCTTCATATAGTCGTGTACAGAACATGATTCGGAACGTATATCATATTCTCATGTACGTTTCGTTGCATTCTTCTCTCTGAAAACCTCCTGCAGACATCTTTTGAAGAGGTTGAATGATGAAGCGTATTGTGCTTGGAACTCCTGATTTAGAAGTTGTTGTGAAGTTGTTTCTCGTAGTTTATGTTTTACTCTAATTAAAAGATTTTAATGAATTGAACTGTAAAGTTCGTAGACCAATTTATTACGAATCTGATGAAGGTTGTTTTCTGTATATTTTGAAAAAAAATTAAGAAAATTTTCTATTCCTTATTTTTTTTCAAAATAGCGAATTCGTTATTTTAAATCTTAATTTTGACTGCTTCTGTCCATTTTTAATTGCTCTTGAACGAAACTCATAGCAAGTATTTTAAACGTGTTGGTCTTTTTTATGCAAATTGTTTGCTTGACCATTTTGCGCTTTTCATCTAGAACATTGTCTGACTTCTCAAGTGACTTTTACACGCTTTCGTTCTTCATTTTTGATTGATTTCTCTAGCTCTCACTCCGAAGTAAAGCTTCTCAAAACTAAGGGCTAAATAGCACGGTCGTCAGTGCATATGGTTATGAAGAGGGAGGTCAGTAGTTCAAATCATGGTGGGGTCAAATGTCTTTCCACCCGCCTGTCGTTCGAGAGCAATTTTTCCGACATTAGTCGGTTTATGTTTGATTTTTGTATTAATTTTGTTCTAAATTTGTGTGCTTTTCGGTCAATTGTTTCTTGTATGATTCCTTATTTGGAACCATTCCTTGAACTATTTTTTCATTGTCAAGTATTTAAGAATCTAACATACAATTTTTTTGTATTTTTGTTTCTGCCATTCTGGGTGTTTATTCTTCTTTTCTTTGTTAATTTTGTTTTCCGCGTCTGTTATCACTAACTGAGAGCAGCAGCAGAGTAACAATATCAGCAGCAAAATGATTGGAGAGGCATTTTAGAATATCATTTTTTTCACTGTATAGATTCTACTGCATACATCTTTGCAGAAAAAAATGTAATCAAATTTCAATTTTTATTTTTGTTTTGTTCTTTAATATCGGTATGCATCTTTTGTTTCGTTCTTTTTCCCCGGTACAAATCTATTGTCTTTTTAAAACTTGTGAAAATTCTTTTAAAAGGATTTAAAGAATCCTTTTAACTGTTTTAACAACTGTTAAAAGGAAATATTTAAATCAGAATAAACATATTCGATCATATATCAATCGCCGCTTTGATGCAGCTCAAGCACTCAAAGTTAACATCTATGTTTTAATTTTTAATAAAGCTCCACAAACAGGGGTTTAAAAAAAGCTGCAACAACAGAAAATTGTAAAATAATAGATACCCCGATGGTAACCTACAAATAAGAGGATTTTTCAGGCAAATTTTTTGCCATCGCAATAGTATTGTTCCATATTACCGCAAAAAACTCTTTGTTCAAGAACAATTGGAGAAATATTTTGCCGAAAGCTCCCTTTTACCACTTAGCCCACCAAAGCCGACTACCAATATGTCAGAATCTGTCTCGCTTAATCTATACAACCTGCAGTCTACCATTAAAAACTGGTGAAGCTTCCCCCAACCATCTTATAACCAGTCTAGAATACCCGATACTGACTCGGAGAACTACAACATCAGAAATGTTTGCCTACCACAACAGCCAAGAAACGACTATATAGCCTTTAAACCACAGTCCGAAATTTCGGCTTCACGACCAAAAGCTACTAATATACACAAATACAAATTCTAATGCATTTAACTTCTCGTCTCTCGCTTTATACGGCCGAACACAAATAAGCATAACACACAAAAAACTCGATAAATAGAACTTACACGAAAATACAAAAGTCTACTTCTCCACAACGAGAGGGCTAATTCGGATAGTTCCTTCACTCTTCTCGCCCTAAACACAATTACTTACACTGGAAATACTAACAAAGCCATTTCCTCAAGCTATGTCTACTTGAGAACTAACTTTACCTGCTACTTTAGCATAGCCACAAAACTCCCTCCATCAGGAAAAGAAAAAGAGGAAAGCATAGGCCATTCACCACAACTACAGAAGAAAGTAAATTAATCAAAAGTCTAGTTAACAACCGATCAACCGATCGGCATGGGAGAGACCGCCCAATCTAACTAACTTACGCGTTATAACTCGGTAAAAATTTTTGTTCCCCAAAAAAATTTGTAATTAGGCCGAACTGCATCGCCTAAATCACTTCAGCCTTCTCGCGTACAACTGAGTTAATCTCTCTTACTCTTCAAAACTTCTCCTGATCAAGCTCTAACTTCAATTTCTTTCTATCTAAAACTAAACAACTGTCACACAGTACAGTCATTTTTTAACCTCAATTGCTATATTCTTTTTAATTTGAGCACAGTCTCACCAATATTCAAATACCATTTCTTCGAGCCGTTCCTCTTGGAAACTTAATTTCAACAGCTCACAGCAGCCAAAATCGAAATCTCAACCAGCTCACAGCAGTCTAAACCAATTTCTCAACATACTCACAGCATTTTTTTCAAACACAGTAGACTTTCAGTTCACTGCACTAAAAATTCTCGATTGTCAACACTTAGGTAGGTACAAATAACTTCTCAAAAAAAATTTGAAATTTTATTTCGCAGAAAGTGCTGATACTTACTGATATAAACAAAGCTTTAAGACAAGAGAAACAAGATTTCATGGTATTTTCTACAGTCCCGACCGTATTCTCTGCTCACATATTTGTTGTGCATGAGTTCTTTGCATTAGAAAAGTTAACAGTGACCTCACTGCTCTTTTTTAGCTCACAATTTTTCGACTCCAAGCAACACCAAAAATCTCTGAACTAATTCATACTGATATAGTATACACAATAAATCTGGACGCTATTAAGCCTCCTACGGTATCAACTTCTTTAAAGACCTACTTAAATTGGTTGAACAACAACAAAAATTTGCAAAAAAAAACAGAATATTTATAATAATCATTTCCTCAAAATCATCAACCTGTTCCCATAGTGACGCAACTAAACAATCAACGCTGAAAAAGTAATCATTTAAACTTTTAATAGAAAATCATAATCACAAGAAACCAAGCATCACTCTTACTCGGTCAATACTACAGCCAAATCTGCAGATAGTTCTCGTACTACAGGACTATCCCACCCCCGCTTTACCAGAAACTGAGTAATACCGTACCCAACTCATCCAATTAATTTTGCCAACACAAACAATACTCAAAGTTCGGAACTACCACAACCGAAACACACTGTACCGAATACAAATGAAGCACAATACGTCAGTTTTACCTCAGACAGCTCAAATTCAGAGCCACTAAGCTCTCAATTTTGCTCACCAGTCTCATCCCAAATCGCAATAATCTATTTAATCGGCCACAATGACCGGTAACTATTATCAAACGCTTGCTTTAACAAGCTTATCGGAATCATTCATTTAATATAGTCATTTCGTCACCATCATTTCAAAGTTCACAACCACTCAGTTTATACGGTACTCCACAAATAATCAAATTCAGCACAAACTCTCCTACTTCTAGCCTAGACCAACACTCTCACCACTGTATTGGAAAACAACCAGACACTACAAGAACTTATCTTATATTACCTCAACAACTAAACCCAAAACTTGTAGTACTCCCTCCTGCCCTTTTTGGGAATCATAATAACGGTGAACAACTACATATTTGAGCTAAACAGAGAATAACCAAATCGTGCAAAATAATATCCGTACAAGAATAAAGAGCGCACCAACTACTTAAGCAATCAGAAATCACTTTCTCAGTTGAAATTGTTGTCGAACAGGACAAGCTCATTTTCCATCAACTCCACCAACTTTTTGGTAAAAACAAACCCTTCATCGTATATTTGTCAGGAAGTTCACATTAAGTCTTATCGATACACGAAAAAAACAAAAGGATATTTTGTTTTTTACAATCCTCACTCATGATTATCTTACACATGTCCATTACGATTTCAATCAAACTCTTGATTAGTGATTTTTTCTTCCCCACTAGCTCTGAAACAACTAAGCACATTTGATAAACGTAACATTTTCACTCCACGATCTGGAAGACAAGATCTCATTGTTACACATTATGACTTCTCTCCACAACGTATCACAAAAATGCAATACTATACGCTCAAAAAAATAGTGAATGTAAAACGAAACCGGCAGATTTTCAAATCGTACCTGCCCAAGTCTCAAATTTTTATAAATACGAAGAATTCAAGTAAGAGAATATGCCACATATGCAGAACTCAGCGACAAGGAAAAGTTTTGCTCAAAACTTCCCTGAAAAAAGGCTATAGGTTTGATCACGATAATTGGTATATTAACAATACGGAACTACAGGAATTCCAACAGGAAATGAAGCATGTCGAGAACTTGCAAGGGTTGGTCCCATAAGCCAGCATCATTATCATGCACAAATGTTACGAGTTGACTTACTCAAAGACTCACGTTGGCAAACTAATAGTTAATCAGAAAATCCGCTTTCAATTAGAGCACTATTGCCCTTTCGCCTTCTAACACGGAAACCCGTATATAACCCACGGTATCATGATTGGATCCCAAATGCCACAGATAACGCCTGGGCTAATTGTCCAGGACCAAGTCCCCCATACGAAAACTATGTAAACCACACATTACGATGGCCACTACAATTGACAATTATCACACTTACTTTTGACGTCAAGTCCGAAATTATTTATTATGGTAAAACAAGTATTAAATTTAATCTCGAAACGGGCCCAGTCCCCAGATCAAGTTACTAAAGCATCAGCCATTTTGGAACCGAATGATCACTATCGGTTTTTCGACGTTGGTGTGTCAAACGCACAAATGATTAAAATTCAAAAACGTCATTACAATGAACATATGTACTCTGACTCTTTTCAAGACTTATTTTATGATGAGTCAGCGCTCTCTCGTTTTGAAGTAATCCCTTATCTTATTTACAAATGTAATGAGGATTGCCCTAATCAAATGTTATACAATATCAAGATATGTTTATTCAATATAAAGAAGGTTTTAATTTTGCCACAGGCAAATTTTCTGCTGAATTCAAAGATGTTCACATGACTATACCTAATAATGTACGTCTATCACCCCCTAGACCAAAGTAAACATTCAAAGTGGTTTTGTTGTAGCCCAAAAAACACCTGTATAACGAAAATCAGGAAAGTACGAACTTTTCCGAAAATAAAATTCGTTTTGTGCACTACATCCGAGTGTAAAAACAGATTTAAAACTCGATTACAGGATTAGTCGAGTATTGTTGTAGATGGACAACACAAGTCTTTCTCTATATAGAAAACTTTGCGATCTCTATCCCGACTTAAAATTAATTTTTTTCTTTCAATGTTAAACTGTCACATCACCTCTCTTAGTACTCGAAGACCAATGCTTCGAAAGAATACTCATCTTCTATTTTAAAAAAAAAGTTAAATTTGTAGACCAAGTAACACGTAAAACCTTTCCCTGCCTATTAAAGCACCATCTAAAACTGATAAATTTGACCAAAAAATCACATTAGGCTCGGATAGCGAAGAGTCATACCGCTTAACGCCTTACCCATTTAAAGCGTAGAATCATGTAAAAGTATTCACGCCCGATGAACTTGAACGCTGCTTTACACAAATTCATTTTACCGAGCAACATCTTGGCATTTACAGCCGAAGATATTGAATAAAATCTATAGATAAAACTAAATTTTACCAATTATTAGATGGCGCCGCAGAGACATTTGCAGTTGAACAAATATATAACTTTGCGGATCTAGCACGCCAAAAACATTACTAGTTCAATTTTTCACATTTAAAAATCTACTACACAAATTATTTCAATAAACTGTTTATCAACAGCAAATAATTCAAAAGTCGCCGCCTGGACTGGCGAAACCTTATATACGGATACTATTTATCTACATTGTCCATTTGGTCTATTTCGTAGCGCCTTTAACGCAATTACCTTGAAATCTCTTTTAGGACTTAATATCACATTAGAGAAATTAATCACATCTGGAATTTTGGAGTGTTCTCACAAAGAATATTTCATAACATAAAAACAGACTATAATCCTTACAAACCACCATCACTAAGAAAACACTTTTCAAAGAAACACTCAACACTCTCAAACTGAATTGAACCTCTTCCCCAAAAAGTTCGAAATTTTGTATATGAAATTCTCACCTCCTGTACACAAAAAATCTAAAAATCAAAGAGCTTCAACTCTTCCAACCTCAATCTATGAATGTTATGAATTACTATTAGAATCACAACAAAACCTGACCTGAAATCAATACAACTTCGCGCCTTTAATCCTAATAAACGAAAACGCTCACATGCTCATTCACTCTGTCGAGATTTTTTTACGGTCCTGAGTACCAGGAAATCCCGGAATAACTTATTTTAAAATTGTCAAGTACGCGTACTTTCAACAATTGTTTTTTTAGTCACACCACAGTTCTCAATCCGTTTTCTCATGTTGAACGTTCACCAGTCCCTCGAAACGCGAAGCCGCCGGAGTATGATCTCATCATGCTGGACGTCGATGACATTCTTCCTTCACCCTTGACGGCGTTTGTGCTGGGTAGACGACGCTGGTGCCCTCCGGTACCAGAGCACATTTGCGAGATGCAGACGCCGGCCCTCTTCTCGATGACCCATTCATCTCCACAGCCACAGTCTGTAGATGCGGCTATATCCTCGCGGGTGAACCCACTAACTTCGCCCGCCCTTTCCTCCTCGTCATCTGGTGAGCTGCAGACGCCCAGGACGCCAGTCCCAAATTGTTCCTACTCTGGAAGAGTGGGTAGCCCTCAACATTGCTCTTTGCCGCTCACTCCCCCCGTGATGCCTACATCAGCACCAACAAGCTCTTATCAACAAAAATACGGAGTTCCCACAGTAACACAACCGTCCTTCTCTCAACCGCCTCTTTACGATCGGCCCATCTCAAGGGACGACTACCCGTGCACAGACTCCTCACCACGCAGACGCCCCAGACCGACCACACACAAGGTTCACCCGGAGCGTGTCTCACCAGTTGCACGTGTATCACAATCTCCCATTAGATGCGCAGCTATCAGCTAGCCCACAAACAGAACCGCAGCCCTCATCCTCATCTTCCAAAGCTTTAACCCCTTTTCAGCGAAACGAAGCACTTTTAACCGACAAGCCTGACCTTTACAAAATCCTCTGGGTCCGGAGAGTATTAGTTTCGTCTCTACACCTCCACAATAAACGCTGAAGCCCACAACCAGCCATTGCAACTTTGGCCAAATTGAAAACGAGTACGCGGAAGAAGGGCGTGACAAAAATCTCCCTCTCGAGTGCGCTCACTTTCTGATAAATCGACGTTTCACAAAATGCTTTTGGCAGACCATGGAGTGATTTTTCGCTCTGGCCAATTGCCAGAACGACTACTTTAACGCAATGTTCACAAGGGATGTCACCTTTTATTGTATTTACCAAAAATACCATCTTTTCTATCTACATTTTCTTTTTTTCATCCCACACAGACGGATGTAAATTGCCAAACTCACCAAGTAAACCGGACAAAAATGTTGCACACAATGCACATTTATTTGTTTGTTCAAAACCACTTTTACCCGGCCAATCCTCTTATGCACATCAACTCCAGATTACAATTTGCAAACAGCAAAGTCACCTCGCCCTAATATCTCAATTTTAGTTATATTATCAACCCCAACTGTTGTGAAGGGATACTACGAAACTTCGACCCAATCAAGGTCTTTTGAATACTCATCCCTCTGTACGCAAGAACGCACAGACCGATCCCTGTCCCCATCGAATATCTTCAGTGCGTAGAAGGAGGTGTCACAACGCGCATGTATGAGCACACTTTCAACCTTTTCTACAGCGACTGGATTGCAGACAGGTTGGTCAATCGAGAGCCAACACCGAAGGCGAATCAAACCCTAAATCATGCGCATTGCAATACTGAGTTGTAACCCCGAGCTCTCGTCGCTTGTCTCGCACGAGACAAGGAATTTCTGGAATTCTTTAGGTACCCTGACAATCGGGCCCCGGACTTCGCATTCGAGTTTCGCTAATGGGCACAGTCCCACCTCTAGGGTTACTGCCCCAACAAGACTAAGACACTGTGTCCTTCAAAAAACTCAAAAGTTCTTTTATTTTTGCTTATCTTTCTATCTCAACATTTTCCTTTATTAAATATATTATATGTATTCCATTCTCCTTTCCCCTTAATTGAACATTAAGTTCATTTTTCTCCAGTCGGAGCCTACTCAGATGGTATTAAAGTATTTAAGCTTTTAAAAAAATTAGGTAGCTAAAGATGTATTTCTACCAGAAGGTAAGATGGTATATCCGATCGGAACGAGCCTTGTACCAGCTGAAGATAAATCGAAATCTCCTAGTACAATTATGTCAATACTACAGACTACAAACTTTCACCCAACTGGTAACAAATCATCACTACAAGACAGTGGTTGATAGTTGAGCACTTAAAAACGACTGTCGTTACTGACACACACCCTTTAACTTGCACCATTGCTAGTTCCACAACTGAAAAGATGTGAATCACTCATTGACAACTCTAGTCACAACATCACCTGACAGGGACCTCAGAAGACGGCACAAGCCAACGACCCATCACACAACGAATATGACACATCCAACGTACTTCAGTTACAACTCAGAAATTTCGGATGAAAACTCTCAACCCCGGATGGATGTAGCAGTCGAAATAGTGGAAATACAACTCTAGTCAAACAGAGACTGAGAAGTCACTATTCTTTTTATTTACCGCCAACTCCACTAATTGTAGTTAGTCTATTCTATTGTTGCACGATGTGTGTACTTATGACTCTGGTTTTATAGTATATTATCATCGTCATAATTGAAGTTCTCCTTCAGTGTTTTACAGAGTAGGTTAGTCTGTAGAAACTAGGTAAGCTTACTTCGCGTGCAGAAATAAGTAGCCCAAACTCTTTTTACATTAATGCTATAAAAAGAGGCCACATCGAGTCTGCCTTAAGAGCCTTACTACACTCTATGTATTTAATTTGTCAAAACTGTTTTAAAGAGACTATTGAATTGTGTGAAGGGAAGTTCATAATTTTCAAATTTTGACTCCTTTTTTGATGTTTTCCGAAATTATTCGTTGCTTACTGAAATATCATGTGCTTTTTGCATCCACGTGTTGAGATTTTCAGGACATTAACTTAGAGCCATTTTGACTGTTTTCATAAAAGCTGAATATGTATTTTATAATTTTCGCCGGAATTCGGCAAAACGCACCATATGCTCAGCAAAAAATACAGCAAAAAATATATTGGTTAAAAAGACAAACTCCAGCGTTTTTTTACATTGGCAAATGGCGCAAAAACCGTCTTCAGATAGCTATTTATAAAAACTAGTTTTGCTCTGTTTTTTGTTCTTTTAACCATGAAAGAAGAACAATCACGAACTGCTTGTTAAATGAATGCTATTAAGCTGTCTTTGCTTGCTGTAATTCTATTCTATCCAGATGTTTTTTTAAAAAATTGATGTTAAATACAGACTAACATCAGATTCCATTTCTCTTCTGTTTTTATTTGCCATCTTGTGTCAATCTAAGGTAATGTCTATATCAGAGAACGGATCTTTTTGGCATATTCTGGATCAATTATGATAATAATCTGTTGTTACAGGAAAAAAATACATTCATGATTTGCGTAAAAGTTGTGATCTTGGCAAATAATGAACGATTCATTAAAAAATGGGCCAGCTCGATTATAATGCAAAACAGCTTTCGCTAAAAATTTCTTATTTTAGTCAATTACCTTTTTTTACTGCTCTAAGAATAAGTTTGTAGCAATCAGGTTACTTCATATGTCTTGATTATGCGTTTTTTTGCTTGGACCAAATTGTTTGGCCAATTTAACTTTCGTCCTCAAAAACTGGATAAACAGGTAAATCCCGTGGAGCAGCACGTGACTCAGCAACTTTTAGAGCTTTTCTATTCTATAAGTATAAATTTCACTGAAATCGTTTTGAGGAGACAGTTCTTTATTCTTAAAAGTGCGGGATCCTTTCCCAATTACTAGTTGTTTACTGAAATATCATGTTATTTCTGCACCCAAGTGTTGAGATTTTCAGGACAATAACTTACAGCCATTTTAACTGTTATCATAAAAGGTAAATATATATTTTATAATACTTGCCGGCATTCGGCAAAACGCCCCATATGCTTTGCCAAAAATCAAGTCAAAACAAATTCAAACGAAATCCAGCGTGTTTTAAGATCAGCAATTGGCCCAAAAATCGTCTTCAGACAGCCATTTATAAAAAGTTATTTTGCCTGTTTTATTGTACTTTTACAATGAAAGAAGAACAATTACGAACTGTGTTAAATGAATGCTATTAAGCTGTCTTTGCTCGCTGTAATTCTATTCTATTGAGATTTTTTCTTTAAAAAGTCGATGTTAAGTATAGGTTAACATCAGAATCAATTTCTCTTCTTTTTCGCCATCTTGTGTCAATCTAAGTTAATGTCTATTTCTGAGAAGGGATCTTTTTGGCATTCTGGATCAATTATGATCATCATCAGTTGTTACAGAAAAAAAACAATCATGATTTGCGTAAAAGTTGTGATCTTGGCAAATAACGGACGATTCATTAAAAAATGGGCCAGCTCGATTATAATGCAAAACCGCTTTCGCTAAAAGTTTCTAATGTTTGTCAATTACCTTTTTTACTGCTCTCAAAATAAGCTTATAGCAATCATGTTACTTCATTGGTATTGATTAAGCGTTTTTTTTTGCTTGGACCAATTTGTTTGACCAATTTAAGTTCCGTCCTCAAAAACGGGATAAACAGGTAAATCCCGGGGAGCAGCACGTGACTCAGCAACGTTTAGAGCCTTTTTACTCCATAAGTATGCGTTTCACTGAAATTGTTTTGAGGAGACAGTTCATTATTCTTAAAAGTGCGGGATCCTTTCGAAATTACTAGTTGCTTACTGAAATATCATGTGATTTTTGCACCCAAGTGTTGAGATTTTCAGGGCAATAACTGACAGCCATTTTACCTGTTTTCATAAAATGTGAATATGTGTTTTATAATACTTGCCGGAATTCGGCAACACGCTCCATATGCTTTGCAAAAAATCAAACCAAAAACAAAGTGGTTAAAAAAACGAACTCCAGCGTGTTTTAAGATCGGCAAAAGGGCCAAAAACCGTCTTCAGATAACCATTTATAAAAATCATTTTTGCTGTTTTATTGTACTTTTACAATGAAAGAAGAACAATTACGAACTGTTTGATAAATGAATGCTATTAAGCTGACTTTGCTCGCTGTATATATATTCTAATTAGATATTTTCTTTAAAAAATAGATGTTAAGTTTAGGTTAATATCAGATTCAATTTCTCTTCTTTTTTATTTGCTGTCTTGTGTCAATCTAAGGTAATGTCTATTTCAGAGAACGGATCTGTTTGGCATTCTGGATCAATTTTGATCATCATCAGTTATTACAGAAAAAAATACCTTCACGATTTGCGTTGTGATCTTGTTAAATAACGAAACACTCATTTAATAAAATGGGCCAGCTAGATTATAATGCAAAACAGCTTTCGCTGAAAATTTCTATTTGGTCAATTACATTTTTTGATGCTCTCAAAATAAGTTTGTTGCAATCATGTTACTTCAGTGGTCATAATTATGAGATTTTTTGTTTGGACCAATTTGTTTAACGAATTTAAATTTTGCCCTCAAAAACGGATAAACAGGTAAATCCCGAAGAGAAACACGTGACTCACCAGCTTTTAGAGTTTTTGTACTCTATATGTATGCAATTCACTAAAAACATTTTGAAGAGACAGTTTATTAATCTTAAAAGTTCGGGATACTTCCGAAATTACTCGTTGCTTACTGAAAAATCATGTGCCTTCTGCATCCAAGAGTTGAGATTTTCACAACAATAATTTACAGCCATTTTGACTGTTTTTATAAAAGGTGAAAGTGTATTTTATAATGTTCGCCGGAGTTCGGCAAAACGCCCCATATGATTTGCAAAATATCAAGCAAAAAATAAATTGGTTAAAAAAACGAACTCCAGTTGTTTTACATCGGCAAATGGCCCAAAAATCGAAACCGTTTTCAGATATCCATTTATAAAAAGTAGTTTTGCCTTGTTTATTGTACTTTTATCGTGAAAGAAGAACAATTACGAACAGTTTCGTGAATAAATGCTATTAAACTGTCTTTGCTCGCTGTAAATCTATTCTATTGAGATATTTTCTTTAAAAAATTGAGGTTAAAAATAGGTTAACATCAGAATCAATTTCTCTTCCTTTTTTCCATCTTGTTTCAATCTAAGGTATGTTCAATTCTGAGAACGGATCTTTTTGGCATTCTGGATCAATTAAGATCATCATCAGTTGTTACAGAAAAAACACATTCATGATTTGCGTAAAAGTTGTGATCTTGGCAAATAACGAACGATTCATTTTTAAAAATGGGCCAGCTAGATTATAATGCGAAACAGCTTTCGCTAAAAGTTTCTATTTTTTGTCAATTACATTTTTGATGCTCTCACAAGAAGTTATTGTAGCAATCATGTTACTTCAGTGGTCATAATTATGAGATTTTTTGCTTGGACCAATTTGTTTGACCAATTTAACTTTCGTCCTCAAATACGGGATAAACAGGTAAATCCTGGGTAGCAACACGTGGCTCAGCAACTTTTAGAGCCTTTCTACTCTATAATTATGATTCACTGAAAACGTTTTGAGGAGACAGTTTATTAATCGTAAAAGTTCGGGATCCTTTCCGTTTGTGCCCCCGAGTGAGGGTTGAAAATAATATGAACCCTCTAAACGGGGGGGGGGTGTCCAAAGTTTAACCCCCCACTCACTCGTTTGAATGAAATTCGTTAGTCGGTTATGTTGTGTAATTTAAAAAAATATTGGACACCATGTAATCAAAAACGCACTTTACCCCCCCCCCCTGTGCGTTTTTAATTGTCTGGTCATTAACGCACACCTCGACCTGGGTAGTCTGATGAATTATTTAATCACTATCAGAGCCGGCATCATTGTTCCAAATCTTGTACGGGTCGTCACACCTAGGCCGTCATTTTCACGTGTTGTTTTGTTTGTAGATTGATGGGAAAAACTATCAAGTGAATATTTTGGACACTGCTGGTGTGCTGCAGTTCCCGGCGATGCGCCGTCTGTCAATCTGCAACGCACAAGGATTCCTGCTCGTCTACGAAGTGACCGAGCCCAGAACTCTCCAGCAGCTGAAGGCCATCATCGAGGAAATCAAAGATGTTCGTATTTTTCTTTTGATCTCAATCGAATTTCGTAGCTATTATTTGAGTCATTTTGTGTATCGCCAATTATCTTCTTAAGGCGTAAGGACAAATATACATGACATCTTCTTAGCTTTTATGAGATGAAAATTTATTTTTGTAAAGTATACGGCTTTCAGTAGGCACAGTTGAGGTGAAAGTTATGCGATCGATAGACATTTTGTGTTGGAGGTTTTTAAAGGCACTTGGTTCGATAACATTCGGTTCCATAACATACAAAATTAGCATACCGAATTAACAATCAAATGGACCGATTGTGGGTGGGTGACGGGACTATGACTAATTGCTGGCAAAGAAAGTTTGTAGCAACTATTTAAGTCCTGTTCGTCTTTTTTATTCGACATTAGATACGGTGTCCCACTTTTTCACTCCTATGTGTATAACCCTATTTTGTACCTCATCCTAGTGTAGACAACTGTAAGCTTCCTAAGCTTACGCTAGTGACCACCAAAGGCAACTCCTTGCATGTTGATTGAAAGCAATTTGTCCGACGGTAGTCGGCTACCCCTCGTAATATTTTAATAACACAAAAAAAATTGATCATTGGCATTGTTTAAGTTTGAGGAGGCGATCAATCAGTGTTAATTGAAGATTTTAATTTACATTTACATACCACGTTCAAAGGGTTTTATGTATTTGTTCAATCATGAAAACTGACCCATGAAGAACTTTCCCCTAAGTTGTTTCCCGATTAATGCTTTCGTGTCGTCAATCTCGGTAGGATTCAGTTCTGAGCTGCAGAATGAATATTGTTTCCATTATTGAACTGCGGTTTATCTTTGTATTTTAGTCTTATGAGAATTTCGGTCTTATGAGCTGGTATTTTAGGCAACTTACTTTGTCGTTTTGTTTTGTCATTTGACGTTATTTTTTTGCTTCAATTTTTTTTCACGCCTCAGGAAGTTGGAGCTCTTTCGATCAATTGTTCATGCCTCTATTCTGCTGCTTTCATGACATCATTTCTTAAACTAAATGGCAGTGACTTTTGAGCCGGGTTGTCTCATAATTTTTTTTTCTAAAAAAACTACCATAAGATATCGAAATGAAGCTGTGATTGGCGTTCTCTTGGGCTTTTAATGGCTGCCCGTATCTCCTCTGCCGGCAGTTAGACGGGATTATTTTTTACTTCATCCAATAAAAATTTGTTTTGGTTTACCTTAGTTCTCTGCTTCTTAGGCATTTTGCGTGAAATCTGTTTGATTTACCTAGGCTATTTCACTCTTCTCTCATTCAGCTCAAAAAGCTCTTAAACAGTAGATTTTCAGCAGAGGCATCTAAAATGAATAGAGTCAATAACAGGAAAGGATATCAAAATCAGAATCAGTTTAAACTCATAAAGCCAATTCTAGATGCCGGCAGCTTGAACTTTGTTTTCATCAGTCCTAGTTACCATCTCTGATGCTTTTTTGTGCTGATACCAGCCCCTGATATCATCTCATTATGAAAGAAGATCAATTTAAAGGCTTTTTTCCCACGTTTTTCTCTTTCAATCCCTTTCGTGCCTTTTTTGTTATTATGACTCGAAGTTTGTTTCAGTTGAGAAAACAGTCTATTTTTTAACATTTTTTCCATAATTTTTTCGTTTTTCAATTTTTGTCCACTAATTGCTATTTTTTTCTACTATTTCAGAGTATTGTTTTAATCATGGTTTAATAAGGGTTCGTTGTAGGATTTTTGTTACTAAGTAAATACAACTAAAGGTTTGATAGTTCATTTTTTTCCTAAAATAACGTTTCATAAATACGCTTGGGTGTTGAGTGGTTGCTCAATGAATATGCTTAAACTATTTTCTAAAGTGTGTTGAATACATCCATTAGGATTCTGTTGAATGAAATTTTTGGGGGAAAATATTAAATAATTAACATTTCATATATTTAACATCTCTAATTTCAGAACTCTCGTATTTTCCTTTATACTTTTATTTTTGCTCGGTTTTTCTGATTTATCGAGAAGCATTTTTTAACGTTTTTTTAATATCCTCCCTGTTTTTTAAGCCGGTTATTGTAGCTTCGCTATTTTTTATACACCATCGAATAAAAATGTGTTTAGTTTCACCTTATTTCACCTCTTGTTTTACATTTTGACTGAAATCAGTGGACTTTTCCAGGCAGTTTTCCTAATTTTGCACTCCTTTCAATGTGTTTTTCAGTTGCTCAGGAAAACAATATAGAGTCAACAGAGTCTTTATTGAAAAACCGAAACAAAAGTAGAAATGGGATAAACAGGAAAAGGCGAGTTCTAGACGCACGTTTCTTGATCTTTGTTCGATAAAATTGAATTAATATCGCAGTGCTTATTCGTATTGATACTAGCTTCTGTAAACATGCAATATAATTCTAGGAAAAAAGGAATATGTCCAACCACGCGATGACTTCAACATAGTTCACAAGATCACACTTTAAAAAAATTTTACAAAAACTGTTGTTCCAATGCAAATCTGTTTTATGGTAATCAATGGTGTCTATATTTCAGCAATCTGCTGGGTATTTATTCTAACAAATGCAGTTTTATTGATAGGAAATTGAGTATATTAGACAATGTGTTATTGAAACTGCTAATGGAATCTCAACTTTTGTTTCAACTTTTTCTTTCCTTTCCTATTTGTTTCCTATATATGTTTGTCTTACAATTGCAGCAAATTTTTCAAAGAAGTTGAAACAAATTTAAAGTGAAAATGGGCTTTATAGGTTGAATTGACAGACCAATATCTGTTTGTATTTTTGTTTTACAGCGAACAAATCTAGATCGCTTCTGTATCGTCTTTCGGCTTTGTTGTTCATGTTGGAAATCACATTTAAATTCTTTTAATCTCTCAGGAATTATTTGAAATACGATTCTTTTCAGCTGAAAAGTGATTCTAGTAAAATTTCGTGCGTTGTTATTTAATTTGGACATGTTTATGATCATGCATCCCGGGTCGAGGAAAAAGCAAAAAAGTATGTAGGATAAGCGGTGAAATTTTTTTTTTCACCGCAAATTTTGTACATAATTTTGAGGTGAAACGAGTTGAAATTATGTTAAAAAGTTCGAACTTCTCACCTCCTGCATGTCACCCACTTCTTCCTCCACGACGCTAATTCTCACAAACTTCTAGGTTTTTTGTTTTGAATTTAAATCAAATTCACTCTCCTTTCTGTAAAACATGCGCGTTGAATTTTTGTAAGATTTGCGATTTTTGGTGGTGAAACTACATGTTTTAGCGGTGTAATGTGGTGATTTTATGTCAATTCACCGCTTACTTTAGTTGTGTATGTACATAAATTCCCTGCTTAACTTAGTGGTTAACCTGCATAAATTCACTGCTTAAAAAAATTGTCAAAAAGATGTAAGATTAAGAGGTAATTTTAGGGGGGGGGGGGGGGGGGGGGGGTTAATCTAACAATTCCTCCCTTACTCCCCAGTACCCCATTATCGTTTTGCCCCTCCTAAAATGTTACATTTTTTGACACTTTTTTCTAAGCCATGAAGTTGACCAATAAGTTAAGCGGTGAATTTATACATAATAGTCAATTTATCTTTCATAATTTTGCGTTGAATGGCGCTCCCTGGTGATCGATAAATTTAAAATCTTGCAAGAATCTTGCAAGAAATCTTGCAAGGGAATGCATAGTTCTTCCATTTTGCTTGCAAGATTCTTGCAAGAATTGAATCCATCTTGCAAGATTCTTGCAAGATTTTAAATCCAACTTGCAAGAATCTTGCAAGATTTTAAATCCATCTTGCAAGAATCTTGCAAGATTTTGAATTTACATTTACCTTTTTGTCCTGGTTACCTGGCTGCTTTTTTACTGTTGGTTGAGCTGAAATAGTTAATCAAATGTCGGAAAATCTTCTGAAGTCAAGTTAAAACCTGACTTTTTCGAGATTTTCCAGTATAATTTTTGTGGTTCATCCCTCCTCCTTTTTCATTCCGGACTGGGGACCGGCAGTGGCGGAGTTACTGAAATAAGCTATAGGAGTACTGATTTAGTACGGCAAAAAAACCGCACTTACACAGTTCTCCGAAACAAACAAAACGACTAAACCAGACAAAATAAATCAATATAAATGCAAAATAGCGAACAGGGTGTCGGAAAATTATCTCAAGTCAAGTTGAAAAACAAGACTTTTTCGAGATTTTCCAGTATGATTTTTGTGGTTCATCCCTCCTCCTTTTTCAATCCGGGCTGGGGACCGGCAGTGGCGGAGTTACTGAAATAAGCTATAGGAGTACTGATTCAGTACGGCAAAAAACCGCACTTACACAGTTCTCCGAAGCAAACAAAACGACTAAATCAGACAAAATAAATCAATATAAATGCAAAATAGCAAACAGAGTGTCGGAAAATTATCTCAAGTCAAGTTGGAAAACAAGACTTTTGAGATTTTCCAGTATAACTTTTGTGGTTCATTCCTCCTCCTTTTTCATTCCGAGCTGGGGACCGGCAGTGGCGGAGTTACTGAAATAAACTATAGGAGTACTGATACAGTGCGGTAAAAAAAGCCGCACTTACACAGTTCTCCAAAACAAACAAAACGACAAACACCAGATAATTCACTAAATATAAAAATCTATCGCGAATTATATAACATTTAAAATATTCGAAAACTTCCGTATGAAAACCCAACTTTTTTCCTAGGTAAGCTATAGCAAAAATTCCTTTTCTCCTACACTCTACCTACACAGGCGATACTCCATACCAGGTTTGGTTCAATTTGGACAACTTCTTGGCCCAATCAAAAATAACTATATTTAAAATTCGTTATTCGCGAAATTCGCAAGCTTCCGTATAAAAACCCAACTTTTTTCCTAGGCAAGCTATAGCAAAAATTATTTTTGATTTAGTTTCTAGGTACATAGAGGATACTCCATACCAAGTTTGGTTTGATTTGGACAACTCCTTGACCCGATGAAAAAGACCTACTTTTAAAATTACTTAATCAAAATTATTCGGAAATAATAGTAAGTTTCCGTATGAAATAGTAACTTTTTTCCTAGACAAGCTATAGCAAAAATTCCTTTTCTCCTACACTCTAGCTACACAGGCGATACTCCATACCAGGTTTGGTTCAATTTGGACAACTTCTTGGCCCAATCAAAAATAACTATAGTTAAAATTCGTTATTCGCGAAATTCGCAAGCTTCCGTATAAAAACCCAACTTTTTTCCTAGGCAAGCTATAGCTAAAACTATTTTTGATTTAGACTCTAGGTACATAGAAGATACTCCATACCAAGTTTGGTTTGATTTGGACAACTCCTTGACCCGATGAAAAAGACCTACTTTTAAAATTACTTAATCAAAATTATTCGGAAATAATAGTAAGTTTCCGTATGAAATAGTAACTATTTTCCTAGATAAGCTATAGCAAAAATTTTTTTCCTCCTACACTCTACCTACACAGGGGATACTCCATACCAGGTTTGGTTCAATTTGGACAACTTCTTGGCCCAATCAAAAATAACTATAATTAAAATTCGTTATTCGCGAAATTCGCAAACTTCCGTATAAAAACCCAACTTTTTTCCTAGGCAAGCTATAGCAAAAACTATTTTTGATTTAGACTCTAGGTACATAGAGAATACTCCATACCAAGTTTGGTTTGATTTGGACAACTCCTTGACCCGATGAAGAAGAGCTATTTTTAAAGTTACTTAATCAAAGTTAATCGGAAATAACAGGAAGTATCCGTATGAAATAGTAACTTTTTTCCTAGAAAAGCTATTGCAAAAATTCCTTTTCTCCTACACTCTACCTACAGTGGGGATAGTCCATACCAGGTTTGGTTTGATTTGGACATTTCCTTGACCCGATGAAAAAGTCCTATTTTTAAAATTCAATGATCGCAATTTCTTCGAAATAATCGCAAATTTCCGTATGACAGCCTAACTTTTTTCCTAGACAAGCTATAGCAATAATTTGTTTTGTTTTAGACTCTAAATAAACAAGGGATACTCCATACTGGGTTGGATTCCGTTTCAACAACTTTTTGACCAGATGAAAAACATTATATTTTAACTTCTATTTAAAAACTAAAGAACTGCCGCTCA